>NW_027142787.1:0-157732 GCF_026170545.1 Melanerpes formicivorus | reverse complement strand
CCTTCCCTTCCCTTCCCTTCCCTTCCCTTCCCTTCCCTTCCCTTCCCTTCCCTTCCCTTCCCTTCCCTTTCCCTTTCCCTTCCCTTCCCCTTCCCTTCCCTTCCCTTCCCTTCCCTTCCCTTCCCTTCCCTTCCCCTTCCCCTTGGCAAGACTCTCACTACAGGTCCTGCTCCTAGGGGGCATTGGAGCTCCCTGGAGCTCCCAAGCTGCTGGAGTTCTGCTCTTGATCCCTGTGAATCCACTTCTGCTCTGGAGCAAGGCAAAAAACAAAGCCAGAGGAGCATCCCCCAGCAGGTGCAGTGCCCTCTGTGCCCACCCCACAGTGCCCAGGCCCTCCCTGGTGCCTGCTCTCTGCCACAGGCTGCATCACAGCCACATCTTCCCCTCCAGGGGGCTATCCCTTCACTTAACCTGGAAGCTGCAGAGAGGTCCTGGGATGGGCTTGAGGTCCTGTCCCTAGATTGAGAGCAGCCCTGCAGGGAAGGCCTTGGGGGTGCTGGGGGAAGCTGGGCAGGAGCCAGCAATGGGCACTGGCAGCACAGGAGCTGCCAGTGCCCATTGCCAGAGGTGGAGAGAGAGGATCCTGCCCCTCTGCTCTGTCCCCCTGGAGCCTTCTCCTCTGCAGGCTGCACAGCCCCAGCTCCCTGTGCCTGTGCTCCCAGCAGAGCTGCTCCAGCCCTTGGAGCATCCTTGTGGCCTCCTCTGGCCTCACTCCAGCAGCTCTGTGTCCTCCTCCTGCTGGGGACAGCAGAGCTGGAGGCAGGACTGGAGGTGAGGTCTGAGCAGGGCAGAGCCCAGGGGCAGAATCCCCTCTGCTGCCCTCTGCCCTCCCTGCTCTGGCTGCAGCCAGCACCCAGCTGCCTGAGGGCTGCAGGAGGCTCTGCTGGCTCCTGGGGAGCTCTCAGCACCCAGCACCCCCAAGGCTCTTTCTTCAGGGCTGCTCTCACCCTGCCCTGCACCCAGCCTGGATTGCTGCACGGGGTTGGCTGGGCTTAGCTGCAGGAGAGCCTGGCAGTGTGGGGCACAGTGCCACCCTGTGGGGCTGGCATAGAATCATAGCATCGATGAGTTTGGAAGAGACCTCAGAGCTCGTCGAGTCCAAGCTGTCACCCAACCCCTCCTGACAACTAACCCATGGCACCAAGTGCCACATCCAATCCCCTCCTGAACACCTCCAGGGATGGGGACTCCACCACCTCCCTGGGCAGCACATCCCAGTGGCCAATCTCTCTTGCTGGGAAGAATTTCTTCCTCACCTCCAGCCTGAACCTCCCCTGGCACAGCTTGAGACTGTGTCCTCTTGTTCTGGTGCTGGGTGCCTGGGAGAAGAGCCCAACCCCCTCCTGGCTCCAACCTCCCTGCAGGGGAGTTGCAGAGAGCAAGAAGGTCTCCCCTGAGCCTCCTCTTCTGCAGGCTAAGCAACCCCCAGCTCCCTCAGCCTCTCCTCCCAGGGCTGTGCTCCAGACCCCTCCCCAGCTTTCTTGCCCTTCTCTGGGACACCTTCCAGCAGCTCAACCTCTTTCCTAACCTGAGGAGCCCAGAACTGGACACAGGACTCCAGGTGTGGCCTCAGCAGTGCTGAGCACAGGGCACAAGGACTTCCCTGCTCCTGCTGGCCACACTCTTCCTGCCTGCAGGCCAGGATGCCCTTGGCCTTCTTGGCCCCTTGGGCACACTGCTGGCTCCTGTTCAGCTGCTCTCCACCACTCCCCCCAGGTCCCTCTCTGCCTGGCTGCTCTCAGCCACTCTGCCCCCAGCCTGTAGCTCTGCCTGGGGTTGCTGTGGCCAATGTGCAGCACCTGGCACTTGGATGTGTTCAATCTCCTGCCCTTGGCCTCTGCCCATCTGCCCAGCCTGGCCAGGTCCCTCTGCAGAGCTCTCCTAGCCTCTAACAGATCAACTCCTGTCCCCAGCTTGCTGTCAGCTGCACATTTCCTGCTGATGGACTCCATCCCCTCCTCCAGATCATCAGTGAAGATATTGATCAGGCTGGGGGCCCAGCACTGCTCCCTGGGGCACACCACTGGTGCCTGGCTGCCAGCTGGCTGTGGCACCATTCACACACCACTCTTGGGCTCAGCCTCCAGCCAGTTCCACACCCAGACATCTGGGGTGGGAGTGCTCTGGGTGATGGAGTGGCACTGAGACCCCAAGGCCTGGGGCAGCTGGCAGTGCCCTCCCCTGGGGTTATCCCAGCATGAGGGGTGCAGGAGGGAGAGCAGTGCTGGGACAGCCATGGATGGCTCACTGCATGGCACCCAGGGCTGTGGGATGGGAGTGCTGCAGGGGATAGAGGGGAACACAACCCCCTGGGTACCTGGCAGTGCCCTCCACTTGGGCATCCCAGCCTGAGGGTGCAGGAGGACACTTCTGGGACAGCCACAGGTGGAGGAGCAGCCCAAGGCCTCCTAGCTGCTGCAGTCTGTGAGGGTGCTCTGGGGAATGCAGGGAAGCCAGCTCCAGCCTGAGGGGTCAGTGCCACCAAGGGGTGCAGGGGGACTGCCCCCTGCAGCAGCTCTGCAGCCACACTGCCCCTGGGAGCAGAGCAGAGCAGGGGCTGGGGTCAGAGCAGGGCAGGGGCTGGGAGCAGAGCAGGGCAGGGGCTGGGGAGCAGAGCAGGGCAGGGGCTGGGGGAGCAGAGCAGGGCAGGGGCTGGGAGCAGAGCAGGGCAGGGGCTGGAGAGCAGAGCAGGGCAGGGGCTGGGGAGCAGAGCAGGGCAGGGGCTGGGAGCAGAGCAGGCAGGGGCTGGGGAGCAGAGCAGGGGGCTGGGGAGCAGAGCAGGGGCTGAGGAGCAGAGCAGGGCAGGGGGCTGGGGAGCAGAGCAGGGCAGGGGCTGGGGAGCAGGGCAGGGGCTGGGAGCAGAGCAGGGGCTGGGAGCAGAGCAGGGGCTGGGGAGCAGGGCAGGGCAGGGGCTGGGGAGCAGAGCAGAGCTGGGGCTGGGGAGCAGAGCAGGGCAGGGGCTGGGGAGCAGAGCAGGGGCAGGGGCTGGGAGCAGAGCAGGGCAGGGGCTGGGGAGCAGAGCAGGGGCTGGGGAGCAGAGCAGGGGCTGAGGAGCAGAGCAGGGCAGGGGCTGGGGAGCAGAGCAGGGCAGGGGCTGGGGAGCAGAGCAGGGCAGGGGCTGGGGAGCAGGGCAGGGGCTGGGAGCAGAGCAGGGGCTGGGAGCAGAGCAGGGGCTGGGGAGCAGGGCAGGGCAGGGGCTGGGGAGCAGAGCAGGGGCTGGGGAGCAGAGCAGGGCAGGGGCTGGGGAGCAGAGCAGGGCAGGGGCTGGGGAGCAGAGCAGGGGCTGGGGAGCAGAGCAGAGCAGGGGCTGGGGAGCAGAGCAGAGCAGGGGCTGGGGGAGCAGAGCAGGGCAGGGGCTGGGGAGCAGAGCAGGGCAGGGGCTGGGGAGCAGGGGCAGGGGCTGGGGAGCAGAGCAGGGGCTGGGAGCAGAGCAGGGGCAGGGGCTGGGAAGCAGAGCAGAGCAGGGGCTGGGGAGCAGAGCAGGGGCAGGGGCTGGGGAGCAGAGCAGAGCAGGGGCTGGGGAGCAGAGCAGGGCAGGGGCTGGGGAGCAGAGCAGGGCAGGGGCTGGGGAGCAGAGCAGGGCAGGGGCTGGGGGAGCAGAGCAGAGCAGGGGCTGGGAGCAGAGCAGAGCAGGGGGCTGGGGAGCAGAGCAGGGGCTGGGGAGCAGAGCAGAGCAGGGGCTGAGGAGCAGAGCAGGGGCAGGGGCTGGGGAGCAGAGCAGGGCAGGGGCTGGGGAGCAGAGCAGGGCAGGGGCTGGGGAGCAGAGCAGGGCAGGGGCTGGGGAGCAGAGCAGGGCAGGGGGCTGGGGAGCAGGGCAGGGGGCTGGGGAGGCAGAGCAGGGGCTGGGAGCAGAGCAGGGCAGGGGCTGGGAAGCAGAGCAGAGCAGGGGGCTGGGGAGCAGAGCAGGGCAGGGGCTGGGGAGCAGAGCAGAGCAGGGGCTGGGGAGCAGAGCAGGGCAGGGGCTGGGGAGCAGAGCAGGGGCAGGGGCTGGGGAGCAGAGCAGGGCAGGGGCTGGGGAGCAGAGCAGGGCAGGGGCTGGGGAGCAGAGCAGGGCAGGGGGCTGGGGAGCAGGGCAGGGGCTGGGGAGCAGAGCAGGGGCTGGGAGCAAGAGCAGGGCAGGGGGCTGGGAAGCAGAGCAGAGCAGGGGCTGGGGGAGCAGAGCAGGGCAGGGGCTGGGGAGCAGAGCAGAGCAGGGGCTGGGGAGCAGAGCAGGGCAGGGGCTGGGGAGCAGAGCAGGGCAGGGGCTGGGGAGCAGAGCAGGGCAGGGGGCTGGGGAGCAGAGCAGAGCAGGGGCTGGGAGCAGAGCAGAGCAGGGGGCTGGGGAGCAGAGCAGGGGCTGGGGAGCAGAGCAGAGCAGGGGCTGAGGAGCAGAGCAGGGCAGGGGCTGGGGAGCAGAGCAGGGCAGGGGCTGGGGGAGCAGAGCAGGGGCTGGGGAGCAGAGCAGGGGCTGGGGGAGCAGAGCAGGGCAGGGGCTGGGGAGCAGAGCAGGGGCTGGGGAGCAGAGCAGAGCAGGGGCTGGGGAGCAGAGCAGGGGCTGGGGGAGCAGAGCAGGGCAGGGGCTGGGGAGCAGAGCAGAGCAGGGGGCTGGGGAGCAGAGCAGGGGCTGGGGAGCAGAGCAGGGGGCTGGGGAGCAGAGCAGGGCAGGGGCTGGGGAGCAGAGCAGAGCAGGGGCTGGGGGAGCAGAGCAGGGCAGGGGCTGGGGAGCAGAGCAGGGGCTGGGGAGCAGAGCAGAGCAGGGGGCTGGGGAGCAGAGCAGGGGCTGGGGAGCAGAGCAGGGCAGGGGCTGGGGAGCAGAGCAGAGCAGGGGCTGGGGAGCAGAGCAGGGGCTGGGGAGCAGAGCAGGGGCTGGGGAGCAGAGCAGGGCAGGGGCTGGGGAGCAGAGCAGAGCAGGGGCTGGGGAGCAGAGCAGGGCAGGGGGCTGGGGAGCAGAGCAGGGGCTGGGGGAGCAGAGCAGGGGGCTGGGGAGCAGAGCAGGGCAGGGGCTGGGGAGCAGAGCAGAGCAGGGGCTGGGGAGCAGAGCAGGGCAGGGGCTGGGGAGCAGAGCAGGGCAGGGGCTGGGAGCAGAGCAGGGCAGGGGCTGGGGAGCAGAGCAGGGCAGGGGCTGGGAGCAGAGCAGGGGCTGGGAGCAGAGCAGGGGCTGGGGAGCAGAGCAGGGCAGGGGCTGGGGAGCAGAGCAGGGCAGGGGCTGGGAGCAGAGCAGGGGGCTGGGGAGCAGAGCAGGGCAGGGGCTGGGAGCAGAGCAGGGCAGGGGCTGGGAGCAGAGCAGGGGCTGGGAGCAGAGCAGGGGCTGGGGAGCAGAGCAGGGCAGGGGCTGGGGAGCAGAGCAGAGCAGGGGCTGGGGAGCAGAGCAGGGCAGGGGCTGGGGAGCAGAGCAGGGCAGGGGGCTGGGGAGCAGAGCAGAGCAGGGGCTGGGGAGCAGAGCAGGGCAGGGGCTGGGGAGCAGAGCAGGGCAGGGGCTGGGGAGCAGAGCAGGGCAGGGGCTGGGGGAGCAGAGCAGGGCAGGGGCTGGGAGCAGAGCAGGGCAGGGGCTGGGAGCAGAGTAGGGCAGGGGCTGGGGAGCAGAGCAGGGGCTGGGGAGCAGAGCAGGGCAGGGGCTGGGGAGCAGAGCAGGGGCTGGGGAGCAGAGCAGGGCAGGGGCTGGGAGCAGAGCAGGGCAGGGGCTGGGGAGCAGAGCAGGGCAGGGGCTGGGGAGCAGAGCAGGGCAGGGGCTGGGGAGCAGAGCAGAGCAGGGGCTGGGGAGCAGAGCAGGGCAGGGGCTGGGGAGCAGAGCAGGGCAGGGGCTGGGAGCAGAGCAGGGGGCTGGGGAGCAGAGCAGGGGCTGGGGAGCAGAGCAGGGCAGGGGCTGGGGAGCAGAGCAGAGCAGGGGCTGGGGAGCAGAGCAGGGCAGGGGCTGGGGAGCAGAGCAGGGCAGGGGCTGGGGAGCAGAGCAGGGGCTGGGGAGCAGAGCAGGGCAGGGGCTGGGGAGCAGAGCAGGGGCTGGGGAGCAGAGCAGGGCAGGGGCTGGGGAGCAGAGCAGGGCAGGGGCTGGGGAGCAGAGCAGGGGCTGGGGAGCAGAGCAGGGCAGGGGCTGGGAGCAGAGCAGGGCAGGGGCTGGGGAGCAGAGCAGGGGCTGGGGAGCAGAGCAGGGCAGGGGCTGGGGAGCAGAGCAGGGCAGGGGCTGGGGAGCAGAGCAGAGCAGGGGCTGGGGAGCAGAGCAGGGCAGGGGCTGGGGAGCAGAGGCAGGGCAGGGGCTGGGTGCAGAGCAGGGCAGGGGCTGGGGAGCAGAGCAGGGCAGGGGCTGGGGAGCAGAGCAGGGCAGGGGCTGGGGAGCAGAGCAGGGCAGGGGCTGGGGAGCAGAGCAGGGCAGGGGCTGGGGAGCAGAGCAGGGCAGGGGCTGGGGAGCAGAGCAGGGCAGGGGCTGGGGAACAGAGCAGGGCAGGGGCTGGGGAGCAGAGCAGGGCAGGGGCTGGGGAGCAGAGCAGGGCAGGGGCTGGGAGCAGAGCAGGGCAGGGGCTGGGAGCAGAGCAGGGCAGGGGCTGGGAGCAGAGCAGGGCAGGGTCACGCAGCAGCCATCGGAGCCGGCGGAGCGGGGAAGGGCTCTGCCGCAACCTGCCCGGAGCAGACTCCGGAGCCATCCTCGATGGCATACTGCCCCCTGCTGGCAGTGCCACCCAGGGAACAGTGCCAGCTCTGGCAGTGCCACACAGGGCACAGTATCTTGCTGGGAAGAACTTTCTCCTCCCCTCCAGCCTGGACCACCCCTGGCACAGCTTGAGACTGTGTCCTCTTGTTCTGGTGCCGGGTGCCTGGGAGTAGAGCCCAACCCCCCCTGGCTGCAGCCTCCCCTCAGGTGCAAGGAGGTCTCCCTCAGCCTCCTTCACTCCACACTGCACACCCCCAGCTCCCTCAGCTGCTCCTCCCCAGCCCTGCTCCCCAGCCCTGCTCTCCCCAGCTCTGTTGCCCTTCCCTGGCCCTGCTCAGCCTCTCAAAGTCCTTCCTGCAGTGTGGGACCCAGAACTGAAGGCAGGATTCAGGTTGTGGCCTCCCCAGTGCCCAGCCCAGGGGCACCACCCCTGCCCTGCCCCTGCTGCCCTCCCCACTGGTGACAGAGGTCAGCCAGAACTGTTTCCAACCCCTCCTCCCCTCCATCACTGCCTCCTCCCTTCCCTCTCAGCCCAGGCTGATGTCTGCCCTGTTGCCATCCATCCCAGGGCAGTGTTTGGCCCCCAGCTCCCCAGGCAGGGGCAGAGGATGGATCTGAGGCTGCCAGCAGCTGGCTGCAGCTCCCCCAGGCCTCGGGGCCGGCAGCCATGGCCGCTCTGCCTCCTCCTCCTCACTGCTGCTCCTCTGTGCTGCTCGTTGGCTGCTCCTGGTTACTCCACAGGGCAGTCCCTGGAGTGCTCTGCACCCAGCTGCCAGCCCACAGGATGTGGCCAGAGCTAAACCAGGAGATGCCAAACACAGCTCCTGAGAGCAGAGGTTAAGCTCTGGGCGGCCAGAGATGGTCTAGGACTTGGTCTCAGGCTTGGAGCATGCTGCTGGCTGGGGCTGGGGCAGGGACAGGGCAGGGCAGGGCAGGGATAGGGCAGGGGCAGGGCAGGGGCAGGGCAGGGGCAGGGCAGAGCAGGGCAGGGCAGGGCAGGGCAGGGGCAGGGCAGGGCAGGGCAGGGCAGGGCAGGGCAGGGGCAGGGCAGGGCAGGGCAGGGCAGGGCAGGGCAAGGCAGGGGCAGGGGCAGGGCAAGGCAGGGGCAGGGCAGGGCAGGGCAGGGTAAGGGGCAGGGGCAGGGCAGGGCAGGGGCAGGGCAGGGCAGGGGCAGGAGCAGGGGCAGGGGCTTGGGAAGGGCAGGAGCAAGGGCAGGGCAGGCTCTGCTGGGCTGCACTCCCTGGAGTCTGTGTGGCTGAACCTGGCTGCTGTGCCTGAGGGCTCCTGGCTGGGCAGAGCTGGTGAGTTCCCAGCTCCAAAGCAGCAGCAGGGGAGCTGCAGCCTCCCCTGGGGGAAGGGCCAGATGGAGACTGTGGAGCTGGGTTGAAGAGCCTGTGGTGAAGGCCCAGCTGAGCTCTGGGGCTGGCAGAGGAGGGCTCAGCCCAGGCAGGGCTCTAGCATCTGCCTCTCCCTGCTGGGGGGAAGGGTTTGGCTGCCAGGCTCCCTGTGGGGCTGAGCCTGGGTGCCCTCAGGAGGGGCTCCCTGAGGGGCTGTGAGCCCAGCTCTCAGCCCAGGGCTCTGCTCCTCTCTGCTCCTCCCCCAGGGCCTCTGTGCTCATCCCAGCTGGAGCAGCTTGGTGCCCCCAGAGCTCTCCCTGGAGTAGTGCAGCTCACAGCCCCAAAGGGCTTCTGCAGAGCAGCTGGGGAGCTGCTGGCAGCAGGAGGAGGATGGAAGGGGCACAGTGGTTCCTCTCCAGGCAGCAGTGAGCTCTTAGACCACCTCAGTTTGGCTCTTGTTGGCATCCTCTGATTCCCCTGCTGGGGCCAGCAGCTCCACAGGAGTGCCTGAGCAGTGCTTTGGACCAACAGCTCTCTCCCCCCCACCCAAGATACCTCCCTGGAGGCCTCTCTGAGCTCTTGGCCTCTTCCTAGGACCTCCCCAAGACTGAGAGTGCTGGACAGGAGCAGGGATGTGACCTGCCCTGGGCCTTTCTGCTTCCTCCAGGCTGCAAGGGCTGTCCTGACCCTGCTCTGCTCTCCTGTCTTGAGCAGCCACAGAACCTCAGACTGCTTTGGGTGGGAAGAGACCTTCCAAGCTCACCCAGGCCACCCCCTGCAGCCCCCAGGGACAGCCCCAGCCAGGGCAGGCTGCTCACAGCCCCAACCAACCTCCCCTGCACTGCTGCCAGGCATGGGGCAGCTCCCAGCTCTCTGGGCAGCCTGGGCCAGGCTCTCCCCACCCTCACTGCCAAACATTTCTCCTTCTCTCCACTCCCAAGCTGCCTCTCAGTTTCCAGCCACCCCTCCTTGTGCTGCCCCACCAGGCCCTGCCCCTGCAGCTCTGCAGTCCCTGCTGGCCTCTCCTTTGGCCTCTGCTGCATTGCTGCCCCCTGGGTGGCCCAGCACAGCCTCTGGGTGGCCCAGGGACAGCAGGGTGGCTCACTGCAGCCTGGACAACAGGGCACCTGCTGGCTCCTGCTGCTGGCACTGCTGCACCCTCTAGCAAGGCAAGGTGCCAGTCCAGGCTGGGCAGTGCCCCATGGCATGGGGAAGGGGCCCACAGCTCCCCTCCCACAGCTGCCTCCTGTGGCCAGAGGCAGGCTCTGGGGGGCAGGTGGGGCACAGCTGGGAGCCCATGGCAATGGCCTCAGCATGGCCTGGATGGTCTGAGAGGTCTCTGCCAGCTGAAACACTTCTGTGGGTCAGCTCCATGTCCTCCAAGAGTGCAAGTGGCCTTCAGGTCCTCAGGAGGCTCCAGCTGCTCCCCACTGACCTCTGTCCATAGCCTCACAGAGTGCTCTGGGCTGGAAGGGAGCTCCACAGCTCCTCCAGTCCTGCCCCCTGCACTCAGCAGGGACATCCTCCCCTGGGGCAGCTTGCTCAGAGCCCTGGGCAGCCTCACCTGGAATAGCTCCAGGGCTGGGACCTCAGCCCCCTCCCTGGGCCAAGCAGGAGCCTGTGGCCACTCTCCAGCAGCACAGCAGACAGAATGCAGCTGCTGGGCCCTGGCCCTGTGGCCTCTGCAGAGAACACTGCCCTGGGAAGCCCTCAGCAGCTCCATGGATGCCATCAGGGAGCAGAAGACGCTTCCAGAGGAGATTCATCAGGCTCCTGCCAGGAATGCACAGTTTCTGCTCCTGTGGAGGTGCCCTGCTCTGCTGCTCCCCTGCTGCCCTGCTCTGCTGCTGCCCTGCTCTGCTGCTCCCCTGCTGCCCTGCTCCCCTGCTGCCCTGCTCCCCTGCTGCCCTCCTCCCCTGATGCCCTGCTCCCCTGCTGCCCTGCTCTGCTGCTCCCCTGCTGCCCTGCTCCCCTGCTGCCCTGCTCCCCTGCTGCCCTCCTCCCCTGCTGCCCTGCTCCCCTGCTGCCCTCCTCCCCTGCTGCCCTGCTGCCCTCCTCCCCTGCTGCCCTCCTCCCCTGGTGCCCTGCTGCCCTCCTCCCCTGCTGCCCTGCTCCCCTGCTGCCCTGCTCCCCTGCTGCCCTCCTCCCCTGCTGCCCTGCTCCCCTGCTGCCCTGCTCCCCTGCTCTGCTGCTGCCCTGCTCTGCTGCTGCCCTCCTCCCCTGGTGCCCTCCTCCCCTGCTGCCCTCCTCCCCTGCTGCCCTCCTCCCCTGCTCCCCTGCTGCCCTCCTCCCCTGCTGCCCTCCTCCCCTGCTCCCCTCCTCCCCTGCTGCCCTCCTCCCCTGGTGCCCTGCTGCCCTCCTCCCCTGCTGCCCTGCTCTGCTGCTGCCCTGCTCTGCTGCTGCCCTCCTCCCCTGCTGCCCTCCTGCCCTGCTGCCCTGCTGCCCTGCTCCCCTGGTGACCTGCTCCCCTGCTGCCCTGCTCCCCTGCTGCCCTCCTCCCCTGGTGCCCTGGTGCCCTGCTGCCCTGGTGCCCTGCTCTGCTGATGCCCTGCTGCCCTCCTCCCCTGATGCCCTCCTCCCCTGCTCCCCTGCTGCCCTCCTCCCCTGCTGCCCTGCTCCCCTGCTGCCCTGGTGCCCTGCTCTGCTGATGCCCTGCTGCCCTCCTCCCCTGCTGCCCTCCTCCCCTGCTGCCCTCCTCCCCTGCTCCCCTGCTGCCCTCCTCCCCTGCTGCCCTGCTCCCCTGCTGCCCTGCTCCCCTGGTGCCCTGCTGCCCTCCTCCCCTGCTCCTCTGCTGCCCTCCTCCCCTGCTGCCCTGCTCCCCTGCTGCCCTCCTCCCCTGCTTCCCTGCTGAGCTACTGCCCTGCTGCCCTGCTGCCCTGCTGAGCTGCTGCCCTGCTCCCCTGGTGCCCTGTTCTGTGTGCCCTGCCCTGGGTGCCCCTGTGCCCCTGGCTGAGCTTTTGAGGCCCCTTCCAGCCCCCAGCATCCTGTGGCTGTGACTCTGTGACCCTGCACCTGCAGGAGGCTCTCTGTGGGCTCACTGCCTCCTCCTCCTCCTCTGTGCCCTGTGCTGCAGCCCAGTTCTTCACTCAGAGAGTTGTTGGCCACTGGGATGTGCTGCCCAGGGAGGTGGTGGAGTCCCCAGCCCTGGAGGTGTTCAAGAGGGGATTGGATGTGGCACTTGGAGCCATGGTCTCATCATGAGGTCTGTGGTGACAGCTTGGACTTGGTGATGCTTGGGGTCTCTTCCAACCTTGGTGACACCATGAGACTGTGAGACTGGAGCATTGCTCAGCAAGCTCCCCTTGGTTGTGAGACAGGGGAGCATGGCATGCTCTCTGGGGGCTCCTCCAGGGACTCCTCCAGGGACTCCTCTATGGGCTCCTCCATGAGCTCCTCCAGGGACTCCTCCAGGGGCTCCTCTATGGGCTCCTCCATGGGCTCCTCCAGGGACTCCTCCCTGGGATCCTCCATGGGCTCCTCCTTGGGCTCCTCCTTGGGCTCTTCCATAGTCTCCTCCATGGGCTCCTCCATGGGCTCCTCCATAGTCTCCTCCATGGGCTCCTCCTTGGGCTCCTCCATAGTCTCCTCCATAGTCTCCTCCATGGGCTCCTCCATGGGCTCCTCCTTGGGCTCCTCCATAGTCTCCTCCATGGGATCCTCCATGGGCTCCTCCATGGACTCCTCCATGGGATCCTCCATAGTCTCCTCCATGGGCTCCTCCATGGGCTCCTCCATGGGATCCTCCATGGGCTCCTCCTTGGGCTCCTCCATGGGCTCCTCCATAGTCTCCTCCATAGTCTCCTCCCTGGGCTCCTCCTTGGGCTCCTCCCTGAGCTCCTCCATGGGCTCCTCCATGGGGTCCTCCATGGGCTCCTCCATGGACTCCTCCATGAGCTCCTCCACTCTCCCACTTGGAGGCAGGTGTCTCTTTCATCCTGATCTGCTGCCATAGAATCATAGAATCCCCAAGGTTGGAAGAGACCTCAGAGCTCATCAAGTCCAACCTGTCACCACAGACCTCATGACTAAACCATGGCTCCAAGTGCCACATCCAATCCCCTCTTGAACCCCTGCAGGGATGGGGACTCCACCACCTCCCGGGGCAGCACATCCCAGTGGCCAAGAACTCTCTGTGGAAGAGCTTTCTCCTCACCTCCTTCCTGGGGGGGGACATCTTCTATGTCTTTATCAGTGATCTGGGTGAGGAGATGGAGGCACCTGCAGCAGATCTGCAGGTGGCACCAGGCTGGGTGGCTGTGTCCCTCTGCTGGAGGGTAGGGAGGCTTTGCAGGGGGAGCTGGACAGGTGAGAGCCAAGGGGCAAGGCTCATTCTATGAAGTTCAACAAGGCCAAGGGCCAGGTCCAGGAGAGGGGCAGGTTGAAGATGGGGGAAAATTACTTTGCTGCAGGAGTGGTCAGGGACTGGCCCAGGCTGCCCAGGGAGGTGGTGGAGTCCCCATGGCTGGAGATGTTCCAAAACCCTGGGGCCATGGCACCTGGGGCCATGGTTTGGTGGCCATGGTGGGGCTGGGTCGCTGGTTGGAGTGGGTGATCCTGGGGAGCTTTTCCAGCCCAAGCACTGCTGTGGTGCTATGGAGTGGTTATGGAGTGGTTTGGGCTGGAAAAGAGCCTTTGGGATCATTGCATCCAACGCAGCGCTGCCAGCTCCGCAGGGCGCCGTCGAGCACCCGGGAGCTGGCACCGAGAGGCTGCGGTGTGCGAGCCCGCAGGGTGCCTGAGCCGCCCGCAGCGATGGGAGGCACCCCGCGGCACCGGCCCGGCCCGCCGGGGGGCTCGGGGCCGGAGGGTCCCGGGAGAGCCCCGGGGGAGCCGCGGGGGTGCCCGGCGCCCTCAGTCCCGTCGTGGCCGGCGGCTGTGGGCCGGGCCGGGCCGGGCTGGGCCGGGGGAAGGGGGAAGCGGCCGCCCCCGCCCTCAGTTAAAGAGCCACAGCGCAGGGCGGCCGCGCAGCGAGCGCGGAACGGCACCGCCGGCACCATGCGCTCCGCAGCCGCCCTGTGCTGCCTCCTCCTCCTCACTCTCCTCTTCATCCTCATCCTCCTGCCGCCACCGCCCGCCGCCGCCTACTTCGGGTCAGCACCGCCCGCGGGGACCGGCCCTTAGCATCGCCTCCGCGCCCCGGGGAGCGCGCAAAATCCGCGGGGCAGCGCTGGAGGGGACGGGGGTGGGAACGCGCAACGTCCGCGGGGCAGCGCTGGAGGAGACATGGGGAGGGAGCACAAAATCCGCGGAGCAGCGCTGGAGGGGATGGGGCAGGGAGCACAAAATCCGCGGAGCAGCGCTGGAGGGGACGGGGCAGGGAGCGCGCAGCGTCCGCGGGGCAGCACTCGAAGGGACATGGGGAAAGAGTACAAAATCCGCGGGGTAGCGGGGGGAACACCAGGGAGGGAGAGCGCTTTTTCCGCGGTTGCGCTGCCGAAGGCGGGCGCGGAGGCTCCGCGGGGTTGCTCGGTCCTCGGACAGGTCCCGGCCGGAGCCCGGCGGGGTGCGGGAGAGGGTCCCGGCCGGGCCGCGCACCTGCAGCCGCCGGCGCACGCCAGAGCCCGGGGAGCATCCCCGCAGCCTCCGGAGATCCCCCGGAGATCCCCTAGAGTATCCCCGCAGCCGCCGGAGATCCCCCAGAGTATCCCCGCAGCCCCCGGAGATCCCCCAGAGTATCCCCGCAGCCCCGGGAGGTTCTCCGGAGATCTCACAGAGTATCCCCGCAGCCCCTGGAGATCCCCCGGAGATCCCCTAGAGTATCCCCGCAGCCCCCGGAGGATCCCCGGAGATCCCCCAGAGTATCCCCGCAGCCCCCGGAGGTCCCCCGGAGATCCCCCAGAGTATCCCCGCAGCCCCCGGAGCATCCCCGCAGCCCCCGGAGGTCCCCCGGAGATCCCCAGAGTATCCCCGCAGCCCCCGGAGCACCTCCGCAGCGGGGACAGAGGTGGGAGGAAGGGTCGGGGTGCAGGGTGTCGCAGGAGCCCCCGCCGCGCTCCCGGGCACCCCGGCGAAGGGGAAGGATCAGCGAGGGCGGCAGGGCGCTGGGGGAGGCTTTTCCTTGGGAGATGCCTGGAGGAGAAGTGGGTTTCCTGAAGTGGTCGTGTTGGAATCTGGCTCCGCTCAGGCTCCGCTCAGCCCCGGGGCGCTGCTGGCTTTGCTGCCGCTCCCCAGGCTGCTTCCCCGGGAGCAGGGAGCCGGCGGCGGCCGGGGCCGGCAGGGGGGCGCCGGCGAGGTGTGGGCGCTGCGCGGCTCCGGGGGGATGGAGCTGTGCTGGGAACGGAGGGGCAGAGATGGTGCTGCAGCCTGGGGGCTCTGGCTCGTATCCCAGCCACCCACCCCCTCCCGTTTTAGTGTGCTTGGGGGGAGGGCAAAAATGAGTTTGAACAGGTTGGGTCAGCGCCGCATTTCTGGGGAAGGTTTGGGTTGTTTCGGGTTTGCTTTAATTTGGGGGTTGCTTTGCTTTGTTCTGTTCTGTTCTCTGGTGGTTGGCTTGCTTTGGTTCCTTTGCTTTGGTTTTGCTGTGGCTTTGTTCTGGTTTGGTCTGTGTCGTTTTGCTTGGGGAGCTGCTTCTCAGGCAGGTGCCTGACCCTGAGCAGCGCTGCTGCTGCCCGGCGCGCAGGGGCCGGGGGAGGAGACACAACACTTGCAGACACTGCTGTGGGTGAGCTCAGGACAGGTCTGCACTGGCTGGCACTTGGGGAGGGTCTCAGCGGCTCCCTGCTGACCCTCCCAGACACCTCTCCGTGTCTCTGCTGTCTGCTTTCTGCTGCGAGGCTTCCCCAAACCACCTGGGTCAGAGCTGATCACTTGTGTCCTGCGGCTGGGCCAGGGAGGACTCTCCCTGCTGGGTCATCCCCAGGCTGTCTCTGGACCTGCCCTGCAGCGGAGCTGTGTTTGGCTTCCCAGACACAGGGGCCCAGGGCTGGGCTTGGTGGAGGGGAGGGCTTAGTGCCCCCAGCCCAGCTTGGCCAGGGAAGAGCTTTGTGCCCCCAGCCCAGCTTGGTGGAGAGGAGAGCTTTGTGCCCCCAGCCCAGCTTGGCCAGGGGAGAGCTTTGTGCCCCCACCCCAGCTTGGCGGAGGGGAGAGCTTTGTGCCCCCAGCCCAGCTTGGTGGAGGGGAGAGCTTTGTGCCCCCAGCCCAGCTTGGCCAGGGGAGAGCTTTGTGCCCCCAGCCCAGCTTGGTGGAGGGGAGAGCTTTGTGCCCCCAGCCCAGCTTGGCCAGGGGAGAGCTTTGTGCCCCCAGCCCAGCTTGGCCAGGGGAGAGCTTTGTGCCCCCAGCCCAGCTTGGTGGAGGGGAGAGCTTTGTGCCCCCAGCCCAGCTTGGCAAGGGGAGAGCTTTGTGCCCCCAGCCCAGCTTGGTGGAGGGGAGAGCATTGTGCCCCCAGCCCAGCTTGGCAAGGGGAGGGCTTTGTGCCCCCAGCCCAGCTTGGCAAGGGGAGAGCTTTGTGCCCCCAGCCCAGCTTGGCCAGGGGAGAGCTTAGTGCCCCCAGCCCAGCTTGGCAAGGGGAGAGCTTTGTGCCCCCAGCCCAGCTTGGTGGAGGGGAGAGCATTGTGCCCCCAGCCCAGCTTAGCAAGGGGAGAGCTTTGTGCCCCCAGCCCAGCTTAGCAAGGGGAGAGCTTTGTGCCCCCAGCCCAGCTTGGCAAGGGGAGAGCTTTGTGCCCCCAGCCCAGCTTGGCAAGGGGAGAGCTTTGTGCCCCCAGCCCAGCTTGGCCAGGGGAGAGCTTAGTGCCCCCAGCCCAGCTTGGCAAGGGGAGAGCTTTGTGCCCCCAGCCCAGCTTGGTGGAGGGGAGAGCATTGTGCCCCCAGCCCAGCTTAGCAAGGGGAGAGCTTTGTGCCCCCAGCCCAGCTTAGCAAGGGGAGAGCTTTGTGCCCCCAGCCCAGCTTGGCAAGGGGAGAGCTTTGTGCCCCCAGCCCAGCTTGGCAAGGGGAGAGCTTTGTGCCCCCAGCCCAGCTTGGTGGAGAGGAGAGCTTTGTGCCCCCAGCCCAGCTTGGTGGAGGGGAGAGCTTTGTGCCCCCAGCCCAGCTTGGCCAGGGGAGGGCTTTGTGCCCCCAGCCCAGCTTGGCCAGGGGAGGGCTTTGTGCCCCCAGCCCAGCTTGGCAAGGGGAGGGCTTTGTGCCCCCAGCCCAGCTTGGCCAGGGAAGAGCTTTGTGCCCCCAGCCCAACTTGGCAAGGGGAGGGCTTTGTGCCCCCAGCCCAGCTTGGCCAGGGGAGGGCTTTGTGCCCCCAGCCCAGCTTAGCAAGGGGAGGGCTTTGTGCCCCCAGCCCAGCTTGGCCAGGGAAGAGCTTTGTGCCCCCAGCCCAACTTGGCAAGGGGAGGGCTTAGTGCCCCCAGCCCAGCTTGGTGGAGGGGAGAGCTTTGTGCCCCCAGCCCAGCTTGGCAAGGGGAGAGCTTTGTGCCCCCAGCCCAGCTTGGCCAGGGAAGAGCATTGTGCCCCCAGCCCAGCTTGGTGGAGGGGAGAGCATTGTGCCCCCAGCCCAGCTTGGTGGAGGGGAGAGCTTTGTGCCCCCAGCCCAGCTTGGCAAGGGGAGAGCTTTGTGCCCCCAGCCCAGCTTGGTGGAGGGGAGAGCTTTGTGCCCCCAGCCCAGCTTGGTCAGGGGAGGGCTTTGTGCCCCCAGCCCAGCTTGGTGGAGGGGAGAGCTTTGTGCCCCCAGCCCAGCTTGGCAAGGGGAGAGCTTTGTGCCCCCAGCCCAGCTTGGCAAGGGGAGAGCTTTGTGCCCCCAGCCCAGCTTGGTGGAGGGGAGAGCTTTGTGCCCCCAGCCCAGCTTGGTGGAGGGGAGAGCTTTGCGCCCCCAGCCCAGCTTGGCAAGGGGAGAGCTTTGTGCCCCCAGCCCAGCTTGGCCAGGGGAGAGCTTTGTGCCCCCAGCCCAGCTTGGTGGAGAGGAGAGCTTTGTGCCCCCAGCCCAGCTTGGTGGAGGGGAGAGCTTTGTGCCCCCAGCCCAGCTTGGCCAGGGGAGGGCTTTGTGCCCCCAGCCCAGCTTGGCCAGGGGAGGGCTTTGTGCCCCCAGCCCAGCTTGGCAAGGGGAGGGCTTTGTGCCCCCAGCCCAGCTTGGCCAGGGAAGAGCTTTGTGCCCCCAGCCCAACTTGGCAAGGGGAGGGCTTTGTGCCCCCAGCCCAGCTTGGCCAGGGGAGGGCTTTGTGCCCCCAGCCCAGCTTAGCAAGGGGAGGGCTTTGTGCCCCCAGCCCAGCTTGGCCAGGGAAGAGCTTTGTGCCCCCAGCCCAACTTGGCAAGGGGAGGGCTTAGTGCCCCCAGCCCAGCTTGGTGGAGGGGAGAGCTTTGTGCCCCCAGCCCAGCTTGGCAAGGGGAGAGCTTTGTGCCCCCAGCCCAGCTTGGCCAGGGAAGAGCATTGTGCCCCCAGCCCAGCTTGGTGGAGGGGAGAGCATTGTGCCCCCAGCCCAGCTTGGTGGAGGGGAGAGCTTTGTGCCCCCAGCCCAGCTTGGCAAGGGGAGAGCTTTGTGCCCCCAGCCCAGCTTGGTGGAGGGGAGAGCTTTGTGCCCCCAGCCCAGCTTGGTCAGGGGAGGGCTTTGTGCCCCCAGCCCAGCTTGGTGGAGGGGAGAGCTTTGTGCCCCCAGCCCAGCTTGGCAAGGGGAGAGCTTTGTGCCCCCAGCCCAGCTTGGCAAGGGGAGAGCTTTGTGCCCCCAGCCCAGCTTGGTGGAGGGGAGAGCTTTGTGCCCCCAGCCCAGCTTGGTGGAGGGGAGAGCTTTGCGCCCCCAGCCCAGCTTGGCAAGGGGAGAGCTTTGTGCCCCCAGCCCAGCTTGGCCAGGGGAGAGCTTTGTGCCCCCAGCCCAGCTTGGTGGAGAGGAGAGCTTTGTGCCCCCAGCCCAGCTTGGCCAAGGGAGAGCTTTTTGCCCCCAGCCCAGCTTGGTGGAGGGGAGAGCTTTTTGCCCCCAGCCCAGCTTGGCCAGGGGAGGGCTTTGTGCCCCCAGCCCAGCTTGGCCAGGGGAGGGCTTTGTGCCCCCAGCCCAGCTAACCCACAGGAGGTGGCTGGAGGCTGTTGCTGGAGCTGCTCTCTCTTGCTGAAGCCACCTGAGTGCCTCCTGGCCCCGTGGCAGTGACCTGTCAGCTGCTTTCAGGACACATGAGCTCAGTGTGTGCTGCCCCTGGGTGATGCACAGCTCAGATGTGAGGACCTGGTGTCACCTTTTAATGCTTCTTCCCTTGGGGGGCTGGGCATGGACGTGTCCTGTGTGGTCTCACTCCTCACTGCAACGTCACAAGAGGAGACTAAAGTCTAAGGCCTCAGGGAGTGTTTGGTGGTGAGTGCTGATGTGAGACCTGGGAGGGCTTTCAGAGACAAGCTGGAGCTGATGGACTGCAGAGGCACTGGAGGGGCACTGGAGGGGCACTGGAGGGGCACTGCAGAGGCACTGGAGGGGCACTGGAGGGGCACTGCAGAGGCGCTGCAGAGACACTGGAGGGGCACTGCAGAGGCACTGGAGGGGCACTGCAGAGACACTGCAGAGACACTGGAGGGGCACTGCAGAGACACTGGAGGGGCACTGCAGAGACACTGGAGGGGCACTGGAGGGGCACTGCAGAGACACTGCAGAGACACTGGAGGGGCACTGGAGGGGCACTGCAGAGGCACTGCAGAGACACTGGAGGGGCACTGGAGGGGCACTGCAGAGGCACTGCAGAGACACTGGAGGGGCACTGGAGGGGCACTGCAGAGACACTGGAGGGGCACTGCAGAGGCACTGGAGGGGCACTGGAGGGGCACTGCAGAGGCACTGGAGGGGCACTGCAGAGGCACTGGAGGGGCACTGGAGGGGCACTGCAGAGGCACTGGAGGGGCACTGGAGGGGCACTGCAGAGGCACTGGAGGGGCACTGGAGGGGCACTGGAGGGGCACTGCAGAGGCACTGCAGAGACACTGGAGGGGCACTGCAGAGACACTGGAGGGGCACTGGAGGGGCACTGCAGAGGCACTGGAGGGGCACTGCAGAGGCACTGCAGAGACACTGGAGGGGCACTGGAGGGGCACTGCAGAGGCACTGGAGGGGCACTGCAGAGGCACTGCAGAGACACTGGAGGGGCACTGGAGGGGCACTGCAGAGGCACTGCAGAGGCACTGGAGGGGCACTGGAGGGGCACTGCAGAGACACTGGAGGGGCACTGGAGGGGCACTGCAGAGGCACTGCAGAGACACTGGAGGGGCACTGGAGCCCTTTAGAAGCCCTGAGGTGGCTGCCAGCCCTGGCTCAGTTCAGCAGTAAGGCATCTGGCACCCAAGTCACTGCTGAGCTGCAGGGGACCTTAGAGCCTGCTTCAGCAGCTGCCTCTGCGTGTGGCAGAGAGGAGGGAGCCAGGCACAGGAGCCACAGCTCTGCTCTCCAAACACTTCATTGGGAGAACCTTCAAAGATGTAACAGTGGAGGAGGCTTTTGGGTGGCTACCAGCAGGGAGAGGACCTGAGCCCTCTCTGTGGTTTGGCAAGGGTGAGGTGGTGCTGGTGGAGGAGGTTTAGGCTGCAGGTGAGGAAGAAATTCTTCCCAGCAAGAGAGATTGGCCACTGGGATGTGCTGCCCAGGGAGGTGGTGGAGTCCCCATCCCTGGAGGTGGTCAGGAAAGGCTTGGATGAGGCACTTGGTGCCATGGGTTAGCTGTCAGGAGGGGTTAGGGATTAGGTCATGGGTTGGACTTGATGAGCTCTGAGGTCTTTCCCAGCCTGGCTGATTCTGTGATAGCAGTGAAGAAAAGGCCATGGGAGGCACTGCTCAGGATGTGAGGGAGACTTCTGAGGCTGTCAGGGAGGGACAGGACTGGGGGGGATGGAGCAGAACTAGAAGTGGGGAGATTGAGATTGGCTGTGAGGAAGAAGTTGTTCCCCAGGAGGGTGGTGAGAGCCTGGCACAGGCTGCCCAGGGAGGTGGTGGAAGCCTCCTGCCTGGAGGTGTTTGCAGCCAGGCTGGAGGTGGCTGTGAGCAACCTGCTGTGGTGTGAGGTGTCCCTGGGCATGGCAGGGGGCTGGAGCTGGCTGAGCCTTGAGCTCCCTGCCAGCCCTGACAGCTCTGTGGTTCCATGATTCCAGCAGGACAAAGGTGAGGCAAGAAGTGTGCAGGGTAGTGCAGCAAAAGCTGTCCAAGGGCCTGGGAAGGGTGAAGGGCACCAAGCAATATGCAAAGTGGATTGGGTGCAGTCCTGGGCACACTACCCTAAGCCATCCTGCTTTTGGCAGGGGCATTGGGCTTGGTGATCTCTGGAGGTGCCTTCCAGCCTCTTAACTGTGAGTGTGGCCAAGGTGAGCAGAGCCTCACAACAGAGAGATCAGCACAGACCCTTTGGATGGTTTGGATTGAAAAGAACCTCAGAGATCATCTGCTCCAACCCTGGACCTGGAGGGGTGCTTGGCTCTGGCACAGGACATCCAGGGGCAGAGCTCCTCTGGGAGCACAGGGAGCAGGGCAAAGTCTCTGTCCTTGAGCTGCTGCCCTCTGGTTGTGAGAATCGTGGAACCACAGAGTGGCTCAGGCTGGAAGGGACCTCAGAGATCTTCTGCTCCAAGCCCCTGCCATGCCCAGGACACCTCCCACCAGCCCAGGGCCTCATCCAGCCTGGCCTTGGACACCTCCAGGCAGGAGGCAGCCACAGCTGCTCTGGGCAGCCTGCTCCAGGGTCTGACCACCCTCACAGTGAAGGATTTCTTCCTTGTAGCTAATCTGCATCTCCCCTCTGTCAGTCTGCAGCCCTTACATCCCACCCCACCTCTACAGGCCCTGGCAAAGTCCCTGCCCAGCTCTCCTGTAGCTGCCTTTAAGCACTGCAAGACCACAGTAAGGTTTTCCCAGAGCCTCCTCTCCTCCAGGCTGAAGACCCCCAGCTCCCTCAGCCTGTCCCCACAGCAGAGGTGCTCCAGCCTCTGCCACCTTCCTAGTGCCCCTCTGGACCCACCTGAGCAGGTCCAATGTCCTTCTGCTGTGGGCAGACCCTAGAGGCCACAGCCCCAGACTGGCTGTTGGGCTGCCTGCTGCCAGGGCTGAGCTTCAACAGCCCTTGAGCCACAGAGGGGCAAATTACAGCCCCCCTGTCAGAGAGGGGCACTGCAGTCAGCTCTGCCCCAGATGTGGCCCAGCTGCTGCCCAGGCTGTGCTGGGGCTGCCTGGCTCAGGAGCTGCAGGAGCTCCCCAGAGGGACACCTCTGAAAGTCCTTTCTGCTTCCTTTGCTTTCCCCTTTGCTTCAGTCCTCCCCCAGGCTGCTGCCTCCCCTGAGGTATTCCCTCCTCAGCCAGGCTTTCCCTTTGGGATGCACAGCCCCTGGGGTGGGTGAGTGGCTGGGAGCCTCCCTAAACTCTCTCAGCCTCCTGCTGCCTTCTTAGGGGCCCTGTGACACAAAGGGAAAAGCAGTTTAGGAAGTGCTGGAGGGCAAAGAGCTCCTCACAGGGTCTGAGGTTAGGAAGAGGCTCACCTCGGGTAGGACATTGTTGGGCAGGCAGAAGCAACAAACTTCTCCTGGGGAGACCTCCAGGGAGCAGGCTGCAGCTTGTCTCACCATGGGGCAGCCTGGCCTGAGCTCTGTGTCACCCACATCTGCTGCAGGGTTTCTGTGAGGCTCCTCCTGAAACACCAGAGGTGGGCAGAGAGGCTCCAGGCTTCCTGGAGCTACACATGGGCTGCTGTCCTCATCCTCAGCTCCTCCTGTCCCAGCCTCACCCTCAGCTCCTCCTGTCCCATCCTCATCCTCAGCTCCTCCTGTCCCATCCTGATCCTCAGCTCCTCCTGTCCCAGCCTCATCCTCAGCTCCTCCTGTCCCAGCCTGATCCTCAGCCCCTCCTGTCCCATCCTGATCCTCAGCTCCTCCTGTCCCAGCCTCATCCTCAGCTCCTCCTGTCCCAGCCTCACCCTCAGCTCCTCCTGTCCCAGCCTCATCCTCAGCTCCTCCTGTCCCAGCCTCATCCTCAGCTCCTCCTGTCCCAGCCTGATCCTCAGCCCCTCCTGCCCCATCCTGATCCTCAGCTCCTCCTCTCCCATCCTCATCCTCAGCCCCTGCTGTCCCAGCCCCCCCCTGCCCTCTCTCCCCCTGCTGCTCCTGCTCCCATCACTCAGTGGCACAACTTCAGCTCCTGTCAGGATGGAGGAGTTTCTGGGGCCCCTCAGAGAGTAAATTAAATCCCTGGCTTGAGGCTCTGCTGACCACCCCTGGTGTCCAGTTTGTGGGTCCCCAGCTGAAGAGGGACAAAGATCTGCTGGAGAGAGTCCAGGGGAGGCTACAAGGATGATTCAGGGACTGAAGATCTCTGCTCAGGGCAGAGGCTGAGAGCCTTGGGGCTGTTGAGCCTGGAGAGGAGGAGGCTGAGAGGGATCTGATCAATGCCTATCAATAGCTGAGGGCTGGGGGACAGGTGCCAGGCTCTGCTCAGAGCTGCTCAGGAACAGGAGAAGGAGCAGCAGGGACAAGCTGGGAGCCAGGAGGTGCCACCTCAACAGGAGGAGAAACTTCTTAGGTGTGAGGCTGCTGGAGGCCTGGAGCAGGCTGCCCAGAGAGGCTGTGGAGAGCTTCCAACCCCCCCTGGATGTGTTCCTGTGCCCTGCCCTGGGTGCCCTGCCCTGGGTGCCCAGCCCTGGGTGCCCTGCTCTGGCAGGGGTTGGACTGGATGAGCTCTGGAGGTGCCTTGCAACCCCTCCACCCTGTGGCTGTGATGGTGTCAAATGAGACCTTGATCCAGATGTGAGTGCCTCAGAGCTGCTGTGCTCAGCTGCCCTGTGCCCCTCCAGAGCTGCCCAGCAGGCTCTGGGGCCCAGCAGCCCAGGCTCCTCGTCTGCTGGGGCAGCTCTCTGGTACTGCCCTGGGGGGCAGAGGCAGGCACTCTGCTGCCCAGCTGCCAGCGCTCCTGCCGAGGCTTCTGCAGCCCTTCCTCCCCCTGCCGAGGAGACACAGGCGGCGCTGGGGCTCCTCACAGCCTGCAGCCTGGCAGGGGGCTCGTGGCAGCCTCTCCTTTGGGTGCTGCTGGGGTGGTCAAAGAGAGTCTGGCAGCAGGGAGAGAGGGGCAGGGCAGCTCTCAGCTGAGCCCTGGGGAGATGGAGGCCCCAGGTGGGTCTGCAGTGACCACCCAGCAGGGGGGATGGGAAGTGCAGAGGCATTCCAGAGGCAAGGGCTCCCCAGCTGCTCCCCAGCTGCTTTTGCTTCTCTTTGGTCCCCACATCCCAGCAGGTTAGGGATCCCCAGGGCTGCTTTTGCTTCTCTTTGGTCCCCACATCCCAGGAGGTTAGGGATCCCCAGAGCTGCTTTTGCTTCTCTTTGGTCCCCTTGCTCTCTTTAGTCTCCATCCCAAGAGGTTAGGGCTCCCCAGGGCTGCTTTTGCTTCTCTTTGGTCCCCACATCCCAGCAGGTTAGGGCTCCCCAGGGCTGCTTTTGCTTCCCTTTGGTCCCCTTGCTCTCTTCAGTCTCCATCCCAAGAGGTTAGGGCTCCCCAGGGCTGCTTTTGCTTCCCTTTGGTCCCCTTGCTCTCTTCAGTCTCCACATCCCAGGAGGTTAGGGCTCCCCAGGGCTGCTTATGCTTCTCTTTGGTCCCCACATCCCAAGAGGTTAGGGCTCCCCAGGGCTGCTTTTGCTTCCCTTTGGTCCCCACATCCCAGCAGGTTAGGGCTCCCCAGGGCTGCTTTTGCTTCCCTTTGGTCCCCACATCCCAGCAGGTTAGGGCTCCCCAGGGCTGCTTTTGCTTCCCTTTGGTCCCCACATCCCAGCAGGTTAGGGCTCCCCAGGGCTGCTTTTGCTTCCCTTTGGTCCCCTTGCTCTCTTCAGTCTCCATCCCAGGAGGTTAGGGCTACCCTTGGTTGCTTTTGCTTCTCTTCTCTTGCTCTCTTCAGTCTCCATCCCAGGAGATGGCATTTCCCCAAGAATCATCCTGCTGGGTGCTGAGTGCTTGCTGCAGGGGATGTGGCCAGTCCAGAGCTGGGCTGCCAATCAGCTCTCCTGTGTAATGATTGACCCCAGTGCTGGCCTGGGCTGATGGGCAGAGTGCACTGCCCTGAGCCCCAGGGCTGCCTGCAGATGTTCCATGTGGCTGAGCTCAGGGGGGGAAGGATTCAAACCAAGTGTGTGCAGAGGCCAGCAGGGGCAGGGCAGGGGTGGTGCCCCTGGGCTGGGCACTGGGGAGGCCACAGCTGGAACCCTGGGGTCACTTCTGGGTCCCTCACTGCAAGAAGGACTTTGAGAGGCTGAGCAGGGCCAGGGAAGGGCAACAGAGCTGGGGAAGGGTCTGGAGAGCAGGGCTGGGGAGGAGCAGCTGAGGGAGCTGGGGGCGGTTAGTGTGGAGTGAAGGAGGCTGAGGGAGACCTCCTTGCTCTCTGCAGCCCTGGGAGGAGGCTGCAGTGAGCTGGGGGTTGGGCTCTGCTCCCCAGGCTCAGGGGATGGAAGGAGAGGAAATGGCTGAAACTGTGCCAGGGGAGGCTGAGGTTGGAGAGGAGGCAAAATGTCTTTGGTGCAGGAGTGGTCAGGGCCTGGCAGAGGCTGCCCAGGGAGGTGGTGGAGTCCCCAGGGCTGGAGGTGCTCAGGAACCTGTGGCCATGGCCCTTGGGGTGGTGGTTTGGTGGCCATGGGGGGGCTGGGCTGAACTCAAGGATAGTAAAAGCTTCTTCCAAGCCAAACAATTCTGTGAGTCTCTGATTCCATGGCTGTGAGAGCCCAGGGGAGGGTGAGGAAGCCAGCCAGGGTGAGCCAAGTGAAGCCAAGGCACTGGTGCAAGGGCTCCCATCTAGACCCTCACTCCACTGGCACAGACACAGAGCTCTCATCCCAGGGCAGTGGGAGGAGTTCCCATGCTGCTCTCTGTGGAGTTCCAGGAGGATTCATTTCCAAACCCCAAATGCTATCTGGACACAACAGCTCTTGGTGTTCCCAGGAAGGGTTTGCAGCAAGTAGGGGAAAAAACAACCAAACCACCACCCCCAAAAGGCTAATTCCAAAGGACTTCAACCCAGCACCTCCCATCAGCCTCACCTGAGCTTTCACTTCCAGCCCTTTGTGAGGAGCAGAGTGCTTGACACAGAGCCTGGAGGACAAGAGGTGCCAAGATGTCATCTGCCAGAGGGTCTGACACGACCCTTTGAGATCAAGAGTGTGTCCCAAGGTGCTGCTCTGGGGGTCCTGCCACCTTCCCCCCCTGAGGGCAGCAGGTGGGACAAAGGTGCCCAGGGGTTGAGTGGTGGAGGCTCCATCCCTGCAGACATTCAGCAGCAGGCTCAGTGTGGCCCTGGGCAGCCTGCTCCAGCTGGAGCTGTCCCTGCTGCCTGCAGGGGGTTGGACAGGATGACCTCTGGGGGTCCCTTCCCACCTGATGTACTGATTGCAGAGGGCCCTTGCCAGGCTGGGCAGATGGGCAGAGGCCAACAGGATGGCATTCAACAAGTGCCAGGGGCTGCACTTTGGCCACAACAACCCCAGGCAGGGGGTCAGAGTGGCTGAGAGCTGCCAAACAGAGAGGGACCTGGGGGTGCTGATTGGCAGCTGCCTGAACAGGAGCCAGCAGTGTGCCCAGGGGGCCAAGAAGGCCAAGGGCATCCTGGCCTGCAGCAGGCAGAGTGTGGCCAGCAGGAGCAGGGAAGTCCTTGTGCCCTGTGCTCAGCACTGCTGAGGCCACACCTGGAGTCCTGTGTCCAGTTCTGGGCTCCTCAGGTTAGGAAAGAGGTTGAGCTGCTGGAAGGTGTCCAGAGAAGGGCAAGAAAGCTGGGGAGGGGTCTGGAGCACAGCCCTGGGAGGAGAGGCTGAGGGAGCTGGGGTTGCTTAGCCTGCAGAAGAGGAGGCTCAGGGGAGACCTTCTTGCTCTCTGCAACTCCCTGCAGGGAGGCTGTAGCCAGGTGGGGGTTGGGCTCTTCTCCCAGGCACCCAGCACCAGAACAAGAGGACACAGTCTCAAGCTGTGCCAGGGGAGGTTTAGGCTGGGGGTGAGTAGAAAGTTCTTCCCAGAGAGGGTCATTCATCATTGGGATGTGCTGCCCAGGGAGGTGGTGGAGTCCCCATCCCTGGAGGTGTTCAGGAGGGGATTGGATGTGACACTTGGGGCCATGGGCTAGTCATGAGGTCTCTGGTGCCAGGTTGGACTTGATGATCTCTGAGGTCTTTTCCAACCTTGGTGATACTGTGAGACTCTGTGAGTCTGTGTAGTCAGGAGAGCTCAGGAGGCTGCTGGCCACCCAACTGCCCAGGGCTTGGGAAGCAGTGCTGCTCTGAAAGGATTAAACCTGCTCCCTGAGCTGCAGGCAGAGAGGAGAGCTGGGGACCTGTCGTGCTCCCTGGTGGCCTTGCTCTGATCTCATCCTCCCACACTCCCTCAGCCCTCCCTGCAGGCTTGCTGCAGCTCCCTGTGGGCTGGAGAGATTGCTGTGCAACATGAAAGGCTCCTGAGATCAGATAGGAGCACTGCTGTGGCTCCTGGCCTGGGAGGGGGAGCAGGGGCACATTTCTCGGGGGGTTTAAGGCCCTGCAGACCCAGGGGACGTTGGGCACTGCACAGGAAAAGGCTCTCATTAAAAGTCTCTTAAGCAGCTGGAATGTGGCTGGAAGGAGATTAAAGGAAATAGATGAACTTAGCAAAGTGCTCAGAGCCCAAAGCAGAGGGAAGGGAAAAGTTTGAGCTCCTCATTGTTCTCTGGGGGTGCAGGCAGGTGTGCATTAATGCAGGGAGCTGCCTGCTCCTGCTGTATGATCTGCAGATAATGAGCCCTCAATCATCCCCAGCTGAGCTGCAGCTGAGCTGCAAACCTCTGCAGCTTGATAGTTAACCTCCCAAGAATGCCCTGGCACCTGAGCTCCAGCCCCATCTCATCCCACCTTAGGCTCACCCCCAGAAGACACAGCCAGAGCCACCTGAAGGTGTCCAGAGCAGGGCAAGGAGGCTGGGGAGGGGTCTGGAGCACAGCCCTGGGAGGAGAGGCTGAGGGAGCTGGGGTTGCTTAGCCTGCAGAAGAGGAGGCTCAGGGGAGACCTTCTTGCTCTCTGCAGCTCCCTGCAGGGAGGTTGTAGCCAGGTGGGGGTTGGGCTCTTCTCCCAGGCACCCAGCCCCAGAACAAGAGGACACAGTCTCAAGCTGTGCCAGGGGAGGTTCAGGCTGGAGGTGAGGAGAAAGTTCTTCACTGAGAGAGTTGTTAGCCCTTGGGATGTGCTGCCCAGGGAGGTGGTGGAGTCCCCATCCCTGGAGGTGTTCAAGAGGGGATTGGATGTGGCACTTGGAGCCATGGGTTAGTTGTCAGGAGGGGTTGGGTGCCAGGTTGGACTGGATGAGCTCTGAGGTCTTTTCCAACCTTGGTGATTCTCCAGGGTGACCTCAGCTGTGTCTGCCCCAGGAGTGAGCTCTGCCCCCAGCTGCTCCACCTTGGGCAGCTCCTTGGACCTCTCTGCTGCTTGCCTCAACTGAGGGTTAGGTGAGGCAGGAGTCCTGAGAGCTGTGCCTGGGCCCTGGTCCCAAGCCATGGAGCCTGTTCCCTGCAGGATCACAGAACCATGGGATCATGGAATGTTACGGCTTGGAAGGGATCTCTGGAGATCATTGAGTCCAACCCCCTGCCAGAGCAGGGTCACCCAGGGCAGGCCACACAGGAACACATCCAGGCAGGGCTGGGAAGGCTCCAGAGGAGACTCCACAACCTCTCTGGGCAGCCTGCTCCAGGCCTCTGGGAGCCTCACAGTGCAGAAGTTCCTCCTCATGCTGAGCTGCAACCTCCTGTGCTGCAGTTTCCATCCACTGCCCCTTGGCCTATCCCAGGGCACAGTGAGCAGAGCCTGGCCCTGTCCCTTCCTTCCTGCCCCCCAGCCCTCAGCTATTGATAGCCATTGATCAGATCCCTCTCAGCCTTCTCCTCTGCAGCCTGACCAGCCCCAGGGCTCCCAGCCTCATCCCCTCCAAGCACAGTGCTGCTGGCTTTCCATGCTGCCCCTCTCCTGGCCTGGCTGAGCAGGGGGCAGTGCCCCTGGGGGAGGCTCTCACAGGAGCATTGATTTATTGCAGGGAGCTTCAGCCACCTGCCTTGGCCCAGCCAAGCTGCTGCTGATTGTGCCTGCTCCTCCAGGCCTCCAGCTCTAGAGGCACCCCCAAGGGCTGCTGCACCTTCACAACTCCATCAACCCAAGCAGTACTCAGTTTGCCAGGGAGCAGCAGGCAGGGAGGGTGTCAGAGCTCAAAGTGGGGCTGGATCCAGTTTTAGGAAGTGTTTTGGGTTTCCTTTTCCCCCATGAAGCTTTTGCTTTGCTGGGGGTAGCAGATGAGTTGGGTTTGGTGTCTGTGCTGTGTGGGTGGCCCCAGGCTGTGCTTGCTGGGAGCTGCTGAGAGTGCTCTAAAAATGGAATCAGATTCTCCAGAGGTTGCTGTCCTGGTGCCTGCCCCTGCCCTGTCCAAGCTTCCCACAAGCAGTCACAATCAGCATCCCCCAGGGGCTGGAGAATGGCAGCAGCTCCTCCTCCCAGACCTCAGTGCTCATAGCCTGGGGGTGATCCCTGGGACACCCTGGGGGTGATGCATAGGACATCCTGGGGGTGATCCCTGGGACACCCTGGGGGTGATGCATAGGACATCCTGGGGGTGATCCCTGGGACACCCTGGGGGTGATCCATAGGACATCCTGGGGGTGATCCCTGGGACACCCTGGGGGTGATCCCTGGGACATCCTGGGGGTGATCCATAGGACATCCTGGAGGTGATCCCTGGGACACCCTGGGGGTGATCCATGGGAAACCCTGGAGCTGATCCATAGGACATCCTGGAGGTGATCCCTGGGACACCCTGGGGGTGATCCATGGGGGTGACCCTGGAGATAGAATAGAATAGAATAGAGTAGAATAGAATAGAATAGAATAGAATAGAATAAACCAGGTTGGAAGAGACCTCAGAGCTCATCCAGTCCAACCTCTCCCCCAGCACCATCTGAGCAACTCAACCATGGCACCAAGGGCCTCATCCAGGCTCTTCCTGAACACCTCCAGGGCTGGGGACTCCACCACCTCCCTGGGCAGCACATCCCCAGGGCCAATCTCTCTTGCTGGGAAGAATTTCTTCCTCACCTCCAGCCTGAACCTCCCCTGGCACAGCTTGAGACTGTGTCCTCTTGTTCTGGTGCTGGGTGCCTGGGAGAAGAGCCCAACCCCCCCCTGGCTTCAACCTCCCTGCAGGGAGTTGCAGAGAGCAAGAAGGTCTCCCCTGAGCCTCCTCTTCTGCAGGCTAAGCAACCCCAGCTCCCTCAGCCTCTCCTCCCAGGGCTGTGCTCCAGACCCCTCCCCAGCTTTCTTGCCCTTCTCTGGACACCTTCCAGCAGCTCAACCTCTTTCCTAAGCTGAGGAGCCCAGAACTGGACACAGGACTCCAGGTGTGGCCTTGGGATGAGTAAGGACAATCAGGCAGCAGTCATCTCTGCAGCTCTCTGCTTTGTTCCCAGTTGAAGTCTTCCTGTTGGGCTTGGAAAGAGAGCCACCAGACCCCCACCCAGGAGCTGCTGCTGCTCCTGAAGCCCCTGTGACAAGGAAGGGCTGAGAGCTGATCACAGCCTGTGGAGGAGGGAGCTGGTCTGTCCCCTCCTGGTCAGTGAAGCCTCTGCTGCTGTGCCAGCAGTGTCAGACAGGGATGCATGCTGGCTCAGCTGGGGTGGAGAACACTGAGCTCAGCCTGCAGCCTGGCAGGGTGGGAGCTCTGCTTGCCCAGAGAAGGGACCTGGGGCAGCTGGGATGCTGGGCACAGGTGGTGGTTCTGTTGGCACATGGAGAATCAGAGGCTTGCTGTAGAGCACCTCAGTGGAGCTGCAGAGGTGGCTCCAGGCAGTGAGCAAAGGCAGTGGTGCTCATGGAGCTCCTCAGCTCCTCCCTCCAGTGTCTGTTCCCTTTTCCCTGGGTGCCATGGCCTTGGGGAACGGTGACCTGCAGCACAGAGTCACCAGAACCCACATCTGACCTGCTGAGCAGCTGTGCTGGGGTCTGGCTGCTGGAGACCCCCACAGTCACAGAGCCACAGAGCAGACCTGGCTGGAAGAGAGCTCCAAGCTCAGCCAGTCCAGCCCCTGACCCAGCACTGCAGGCTCAGCACCAAACCATGGCCCTAAGCACCAGGGCCCTGCTGCTTGCACACCCCCAGGCATGCTGACTCCAGCACTGCCCTGGGCAGCCTCTGCCAATGCCTGAGATCCCTTCCAGGGCACAAAGATTTCCTGAGCTCCAGCCTGAGCCTCCCCTGGGGCAGCCTGGAACCATTGCCTCTGCTCCTGGCCCTTGGCACCAAGGAGCAGAGGCTGTGCCCTGCTCACTGCAACCTCCCTGCAGGGAGCTGCAGAGAGCAAGGAGGTCTCCCTCAGCCTCCTCTGCTCCAGCCTGAACCCTGCCAGCTTCCTCCTCACAGCCCAGGGGCTCCAGGCCCTTCTCCAGCCTGGCTGCCCTGCTCTGGACAGGCTCCAGCCCTTCAGTGTCCTGCCTGGAGTGAAACCCAGAGCTGAGCACAGCACTGCAGCTGTGGCCTCCCCAGGGCTGAGCACAGGGGGATGGTCACCTCCTGGCTTCTGACCCAAGCCAGGCTGCCCTTGGCCTTCTTGGCCCCCTGGGCACTGCTGGCTCCTGGTCAGTGACTGCCAACCAGCACCCCCAGGTCTCACCACCAAGCAGGGTGCAGCTCTCTGCCCTTTGGCTGAGTGTTGCTGTTCCCCTGAATCCCCTAACAGCCACAACCTCTTCCTGAGCCCAGCACTGTCCTGCTGAGCTGGGCACAGCCTGACCATCGTGGTGGCACCTGAGCCTCAACCTGCCCATGCTGGAGCTGGCACAGCTTCATCTGCAGGTGCAGAGCTTGTGTAGTGCTGATGCAGATGCTCCAGGTGAGACCACAGCTGGAGCCCTGGGGCCAGCTCTGGAGCCTCTGTGCCAGGAAGGCTCTGGAGGGGCTGGAAGGTGTCCAGAGAAGGGCCAGGAGGAGGAGCAGAGGGCTGGAGCTGCTCTGCTGTGAGCACAGCCTGAGGGAGTTGGGGCTGTTCAGTCTGGAGAGGAGAAGGCTCCCAGGAGACCTCCTTGTGGCCTTGCAGGATCTGCAGGGGGCTGCAAGAAAGCTGGGGAGGGACTTCTGAGGGTGTCAGGGAGGGAGAGAACTGGGGGGGATGGAGCAGAGATGGAAGTGGGGAGATGGAGATTGGTGAGAGCCTGGCCCAGGCTGCCCAGGGAGGTGGTGGAAGCCTCCTGCCTGGAGGTGTTTGCAGCCAGGCTGGAGGTGGCTGTGAGCAACCTGCTGTGGTGTGAGGTGTCCCTGGGCATGGCAGGGGGCTGGGGCTGGCTGAGCCTTGAGCTCCCTTCCAGCCCTGACAGTTCTGATTCTATGCAGGCAGGAAGCAGAGCTCCAGGGAGCACAGCTGCCAGCTCCTAGCAGCACACTGGGTCAGGCAGTGCCCATCTGTGGCTCTCCCTCACTTGGCTCAATCTTGTGTCCCTCACAACAGTTCCTCCAGCTGTGGCTGTCCTCTCTGCAGTGCTGGGTGCCAGCTGGGTGCCAGCTGGGTGCCAGGGCCCTGAGCTGTGCAGTCTGAACTGCTCTCTGCAGCTCCCCAAGCTGGGTCACTTCCAGACTGCTGGGCTGACCCTGGCCTCTCAGTTTCCAGGGCTGCCTGCTTGCTCCTTGGCTCCCTCTGGGCCAGCTCACATTCCTGGCCCCTGGCTGAGCAGTGGCAATGGCATTAAGAGCTCCTTCCCACCCACTTGGTTCCTGAAGGTTAACACTTGGTTAATTCCCAGGGATTCCCTGCTTCTGGGGGGGGATGCAGGTCCCTGGATGGCTTCCAGCTCTCAGTTAATGGCACTTGCCCCTCGTGAGCAACATGTGGATCCCTCTGGAGGCTGCAGGCTGCTGTGGGCTCAGGTCAGCTGAGCTGAGCTGTGCCTCCTGGGCCTGGGGAGCTGAATGGACTGCAGACAGGCATCCAGAGCAGGAGAAACGTCCATGAAGCATGGGGAGAACCAAAACTGCAGCTGCAGAGCCTGGCTGGTGCCCTCCAGCCCTGAGAAGAGGGTGGGCTGACAGCCACAGAATGCTTTGGGCTGGGAGGGGCTGTAAAGCTCATCCAGCTCCAGCCCCCTGCCATGGGCAGGGACACCTCCACTGCAGCAGGCTGCAGAGAGCATTGTCCAGCCTGGCCTGCACTGCTGCCAGGCATGGGGCAGCTCCCAGCTCTCTGGGCAGCCTGGGCCAGGCTCTCCCCACCTTCACTGCCAAACATTTCTCCTTCTCTCCACTCTCAAGCTCCCTCTTGCCCTTTCCAACCATCCCCCCTTGTCCTGTCCCATCAGGCCCTGCTCAAAGCTCTGTCCCCAGCTCTCTGCTGGGCCCTTGAAGCACTGCAAGGCCACCAGAAGCTCTCCCTGGAGCCTTCTCCTCTGCAGGCTGCCCAAGGCCAACTCTCTCAGCCTGGCTCCCAGCAGAGGGCTTCCACCAGAGGGCTCTCAGCAGAGGATCCCAGCACAGGCTCCCAGCACAGGGCTCTCAGCACAGGCTCTCAGCAGAGGGCTCTCAGCACAGGCTCTCAGCACAGGCTCTCAGCAGAGGGCTCCCAGCACAGGCTCTCAGCAGAGGATCCCAGCACAGGCTCTCAGCACAGGGCTCTCAGCACAGGCTCTCAGCACAGGGCTCCCAGCAGAGGGCTCTCAGCACAGGCTCCCAGCACAGGCTCTCAGCACAGGCTCTCAGCACAGGGCTCTCAGCAGAGGGCTCTCAGCAGAGGGCTCTCAGCAGAGGACTCTCAGCACAGGGCTCTCAGCACAGGCTCCCAGCACAGGCTCTCAGCACAGGCTCTCAGCACAGGCTCTCAGCACAGGGCTCTCAGCACAGGCTCTCAGCACAGGCTCTCAGCAGAGGGCTCTCAGCACAGGCTCTCAGCACAGGGCTCTCAGCAGAGGGCTCTCAGCACAGGCTCTCAGCAGAGGGCTCTCAGCACAGGGCTCTCAGCACAGGCTCTCAGCACAGGCTCTCAGCAGAGGGCTCTCAGCACAGGCTCTCAGCAGAGGGCTCTCAGCACAGGCTCTCAGCAGAGGGCTCTCAGCACAGGCTCTCAGCACAGGCTCTCAGCACAGGCTCTCAGCACAGGCTCTCAGCAGAGGGCTCTCAGCACAGGCTCTCAGCAGAGGGCTCTCAGCACAGGCTCTCAGCACAGGCTCTCAGCACAGGCTCTCAGCAGAGGGCTCTCAGCACAGGCTCTCAGCAGAGGGCTCTCAGCAGAGGACTCTCAGCACAGGGCTCTCAGCACAGGCTCCCAGCACAGGCTCTCAGCACAGGCTCCCAGCAGAGGGCTCTCAGCACAGGCTCTCAGCACAGGCTCTCAGCAGAGGACTCTCAGCACAGGGCTCTCAGCACAGGCTCTCAGCACAGGCTCTCAGCACAGGGCTCTCAGCACAGGCTCCCAGCACAGGCTCCCAGCAGAGGGCTCCCAGCAGAGGGCTCTCAGCACAGGCTCTCAGCACAGGCTCTCAGCACAGGCTCTCAGCACAGGCTCTCAGCAGAGGGCTCTCAGCACAGGCTCTCAGCAGAGGGCTCTCAGCACAGGGCTCTCAGCAGAGGGCTCTCAGCAGAGGGCTCTCAGCACAGGCTCTCAGCACAGGCTCTCAGCACAGGCTCTCAGCAGAGGGCTCTCAGCAGAGGGCTCTCAGCACAGGCTCTCAGCACAGGGCTCTCAGCAGAGGGCTCTCAGCAGAGGGCTCTCAGCACAGGCTCTCAGCAGAGGGCTCCCAGCACAGGGCTCCCAGCAGAGGGCTCTCAGCACAGGCTCTCAGCACAGGCTCTCAGCAGAGGGCTCTCAGCAGAGGGCTCCCAGCACAGGGCTCTCAGCACAGGCTCCCAGCACAGGCTCCCAGCACAGGCTCTCAGCACAGGCTCTCAGCACAGGCTCTCAGCACAGGGCTCTCAGCACAGGCTCTCAGCAGAGGGCTCTCAGCACAGGCTCCCAGCACAGGCTCTCAGCACAGGTTCTCAGCAGAGGGCTCTCAGCAGAGGGCTCTCAGCACAGGCTCCCAGCACAGGCTCTCAGCACAGGCTCTCAGCACAGGGCTCTCAGCACAGGCTCTCAGCACAGGCTCTCAGCAGAGGGCTCTCAGCACAGGCTCTCAGCACAGGCTCTCAGCACAGGCTCCCAGCACAGGCTCTCAGCACAGGCTCTCAGCAGAGGGCTCTCAGCACAGGCTCTCAGCACAGGCTCTCAGCACAGGCTCCCAGCACAGGCTCTCAGCACAGGCTCTCAGCAGAGGGCTCTCAGCACAGGCTCTCAGCACAGGCTCCCAGCACAGGCTCTCAGCAGAGGGCTCTCAGCACAGGCTCTCAGCACAGGCTCTCAGCACAGGCTCTCAGCAGAGGGCTCTCAGCAGAGGACTCTCAGCACAGGCTCCCAGCACAGGCTCTCAGCACAGGCTCTCAGCAGAGGGCTCTCAGCAGAGGGCTCTCAGCACAGGCTCTCAGCAGAGGGCTCTCAGCAGAGGGCTCCCAGCACAGGGCTCCCAGCAGAGGGCTCTCAGCACAGGCTCTCAGCACAGGCTCTCAGCAGAGGGCTCTCAGCAGAGGGCTCCCAGCACAGGGCTCTCAGCACAGGCTCCCAGCACAGGCTCCCAGCACAGGCTCTCAGCACAGGCTCTCAGCACAGGCTCTCAGCACAGGGCTCTCAGCACAGGCTCTCAGCACAGGCTCTCAGCAGAGGGCTCTCAGCACAGGCTCCCAGCACAGGCTCTCAGCACAGGTTCTCAGCAGAGGGCTCTCAGCAGAGGGCTCTCAGCAGAGGGCTCTCAGCACAGGCTCTCAGCACAGGCTCTCAGCAGAGGGCTCTCAGCACAGGCTCTCAGCACAGGCTCTCAGCACAGGCTCTCAGCACAGGCTCCCAGCACAGGCTCTCAGCACAGGCTCTCAGCAGAGGGCTCTCAGCACAGGCTCTCAGCAGAGGGCTCTCAGCACAGGCTCTCAGCACAGGCTCCCAGCACAGGCTCTCAGCAGAGGGCTCTCAGCACAGGCTCTCAGCACAGGCTCTCAGCAGAGGGCTCTCAGCAGAGGGCTCTCAGCAGAGGGCTCTCAGCACAGGCTCTCAGCACAGGCTCTCAGCAGAGGGCTCTCAGCAGAGGACTCTCAGCACAGGCTCCCAGCACAGGCTCTCAGCACAGGCTCTCAGCAGAGGGCTCTCAGCACAGGCTCTCAGCACAGGCTCTCAGCAGAGGGCTCTCAGCACAGGCTCTCAGCACAGGCTCTCAGCACAGGCTCTCAGCAGAGGGCTCTCAGCAGAGGGCTCTCAGCACAGGCTCTCAGCAGAGGGCTCTCAGCACAGGCTCTCAGCACAGGCTCTCAGCAGAGGGCTCTCAGCACAGGCTCTCAGCACAGGCTCTCAGCACAGGCTCTCAGCAGAGGGCTCTCAGCAGAGGGCTCTCAGCACAGGCTCTCAGCACAGGCTCTCAGCAGAGGGCTCTCAGCACAGGCTCTCAGCACAGGCTCTCAGCACAGGCTCTCAGCAGAGGGCTCTCAGCAGAGGACTCTCAGCACAGGCTCTCAGCAGAGGGCTCCCAGCACAGGCTCTCAGCACAGGCTCCCAGCACAGGGCTCTCAGCACAGGCTCTCAGCACAGGCTCCCAGCACAGGGCTCTCAGCACAGGCTCTCAGCACAGGCTCCCAGCACAGGGCTCTCAGCAGAGGGCTCTCAGCACAGGCTCTCAGCACAGGGCTCTCAGCACAGGCTCTCAGCACAGGCTCCCAGCACAGGCTCTCAGCACAGGGCTCTCAGCAGAGGGCTCTCAGCACAGGCTCTCAGCAGAGGGCTCCCAGCACAGGCTCTCAGCACAGGCTCTCAGCACAGGCTCTCAGCAGAGGGCTCCCAGCACAGGCTCTCAGCACAGGCTCCCAGCACAGGCTCTCAGCAGAGGGCTCCCAGCACAGGCTCTCAGCAGAGGGCTCCCAGCACAGGCTCTCAGCACAGGCTCTCAGCACAGGCTCTCAGCAGAGGGCTCCCAGCACAGGCTCTCAGCACAGGGCTCTCAGCACAGGCTCCCAGCACAGGCTCTCAGCACAGGGCTCTCAGCACAGGCTCTCAGCAGAGGGCTCTCAGCACAGGCTCCCAGCACAGGCTCTCAGCACAGGGCTCTCAGCACAGGCTCTCAGCACAGGGCTCTCAGCACAGGCTCCCAGCACAGGCTCTCAGCACAGGGCTCTCAGCACAGGCTCTCAGCAGAGGGCTCCCAGCCCTCCTCATTGTTTTTGCAGCAGGAACATGTTTCCCATCTTGCAGCAGAAGTGTTGCTTGCTCTGGGAAGATGCTTCCCAGCACCACCTCCCCCTTGGTCTCTGCTGTCTCTGTCCAGGGGCAGGGTCCCAGTGCACACAGCCCTGGGGGGCTGCTGCTTAGTGCCCTGTGGAGCTGGCACAGAGCTGTGGCATGCAGAGGCCTGCAGTGTGGCTGTGACACAAAGCTCTGTGTCTGACACTGGGAAGGACACAGAACTGCAGGGCTGTGATCAGGTCCTCTCCATGGGGCCAAGCAAGATTCCCCCTGGAGGCTGCAGGTGACAAAGGCAGATTGAGACTGGAGATGAGGAAGAAACTCTTGAGAGTGAGGGTGGAGAGGCTCTGGAGCTGGCTGCCCAGGGAGGCTGTGGCTGCCTCCTGCCTGGAGGTGCTCAGGGCCAGGCTTGAGACTGAACACATCCCAGTGCCAGGGGCTGCACTTTGGCCACAGCAACCCCAGGCAGTGCTACAGGCTGGGGGCAGAGTGGCTGAGAGCAGCCAGGCAGAGAGGGACCTGGGGGTGCTGGTGGACAGCAGCTGAACAGGAGCCAGCAGTGTGCCCAGGGGGCCAAGAAGGCCAAGGGCATCCTGGCCTGCAGCAGGAAGAGTGTGGCCAGCAGGAGCAGGGAAGTCCTTGTGCCCTGTGCTCAGCACTGCTGAGGCCACACCTGGAGTCCTGTGTCCAGTTCTGGGCTCCTCAGCTTAGGAAAGAGGTTGAGCTGCTGGAAGGTGTCCAGAGAAGGGCAAGAAAGCTGGGGAGGGGTCTGGAGCACAGCCCTGGGAGGAGAGGCTGAGGGAGCTGAGGTTGCTTAGCCTGGAGAAGAGGAGGCTCAGGGGAGACCTTCTTGCTCTCTGCAGCTCCCTGCAGGGAGGTTGGCAGAACAAGAGGACACAGTCTCAAGCTGTGCCAGGGGAGGTTTGGGCTGGAGGTGAGGAGAAAGTTCTTCCCAGCCAGAGAGATTGGCCACTGGGATGTGCTGCCCAGGGAGGTGGTGGAGTCCCCATCCCTGGAGGTGTTTAGGAAGAGCCTGGATGAGGCCCTTGGTGCCATGGTTGAGTTGCTCAGATGGTGCTGGGGGAGAGGTTGGACTGGATGAGCTCTGAGGTATTTTCCAACCTGGTTAATTCTATTCTATTCTATTCTATTCTATTCTATTCTATTCTATTCTATTCTATTCTATTCTATTCTATTCTATTCTATTCTATTCCATTCCATTCCATTCCATTCCATTCCATTCCATTCCATTCCATTCCATTCCATTCCATGTGTAAAGGAGGAGGCCTTGAGCAGCCTGGGGCTGGTGGGAGGTGTCCCTGCTCGTGGCAGGGGTGGAACTGGCTGAGCTTTCAGATCCCTTCCAACCCAAACCATCCCAAAGCACACTCCTATGTTCCTTCCCTCTCCCCACAGTGTTGCTGTGCTCCTCTGCCTTGCTGTGTGGTGGGAAGGGCTCTGCTCCCTCAGTACTGATCAGTCTTCTCAGCTGGGGAAGTTCCCTGACCACAGAGTCACAGAAACATTCAGGTTGGAAGAAGCCCTCAAGACCACCAAGCCCAAGCCCTGGCCCTGCTCTACAGGCAGGTGTTTGAGCCAGGCTGGAGGTGGCTGTGAGCAGCCTGCTGTGGTGTGAGGTGTCCCTGCCCATGGCAGGGGGCTGCAGCTGGCTGAGCCTTGAGCTCCCTTCCAGCCCTGCCAGCTCTGTGGTTCAGTCCCTGCCAGAGGAGAGCAGGGAAGTGCAGCTGTGGTCAGGGCAGGAGGACACAGTGCTGTCTCCTCCACTTGCTTCCCAGGGCATGGGACTGTGCTGCCCTCCTCCTCCTGAGCCCCAGTCCCTGCGCACAGAGCCACACAACTGTTTGGGTTGGGAAAGGCCTCCAGGCTCACTCAGATCCTTGAGCTCCCTTCCAGCCCTGACACCTCTGTGCTTCTATGATCCTCTATCTGAGCTGAGGTCACCTGGCATGGGCTGCCCTTTGGCCAGCCTGGGTCATCTGCCTCAGCCCTGGCCCCTCCCAAGCTCTTGCCCACCCCCACTGCACTCCTGGGGGGAAAGCACTGGAAGGAGACAGGCTGGGTACCTGCAGCAGCAGCCAGAGCACTGCTGTGCCATCAGCTGTGCTGCAGAGCACAGCACGGGAGGGATGCTGGGAGGGGAATCACCTCCAGTTCAGCCAAACCAACACTCATGGCCAGAGGTGTCCTGGGGACTGCACAGCCTGCTGGGGAGCCTGTTCAGTGCCTCCTGACCCTCCCTGGGCAGCCTGTGCAGTGCCCCCAGACCCTCCCTGGGCAGCCTGTGCAGTGCCCCCTAACCCTCCCTGGGCAGCCTGTTCAGTGCCCCCTGACCCTGCCTGGGCAGCCTATTCAGTGCCTCCTGACCCTCCCTGGGCAGCCTGTGCAGTGCCCTCTGACCCTCCCTGGGCAGCCTGTTCAGTGCCCCCTGACCCTCCCTGGGCAGCCTGTTCAGTGCCCCCTGACCCTGCCTGGGCAGCCTGTTCAGTGCCCCCTGACCCTCCCTGGGCAGCCTGTTCAGTGCCCCCTGACCCTGCCTGGGCAGCCTGTTCAGTGCCCCCTGACCCTCCCTGGGCAGCCTGTTCAGTGCCCCAGACCCTCCCTGGGCAGCCTGTTCAGTGCCCCCTGACCCTCCCTGGGCAGCCTGTTCAGTGCCCCCAGACCCTCCCTGGGCAGCCTGTTCAGTGCCCCCTGACCCTGCCTGGGCAGCCTGTTCAGTGCTCCCTGACCCTCCCTGGGCAGCCTGTCCAGTGCCCTCTGACCCTCCCTGGGCAGCCTGTTCAGTGCCCCCTGACCCTCCCTGGGCAGCCTGTTCAGTGCCCCCTGACCCTGCCTGGGCAGCCTGTTCAGTGCCCCCTCTCCCTCCCTGGGCAGCCTGTTCAGTGCCCCCTGGCCCTGCCTGGGCAGCCTGTTCAGTGCCCTCTGACCCTGCCTGGGCAGCCTGTTCAGTGCCCCCTGACCCTCCCTGGGCAGCCTGTTCAGTGCCCTCTGACCCTCCCTGGGCAGCCTGTTCAGTGCCTCCTGACCCTCCCTGGGCATCCTGTTCAGTGCCCCCTCTCCCTCCCTGGGCAGCCTGTTCAGTGCCCTCTGACCCTGCCTGGGCAGCCTGTTCAGTGCCCCCTGACCCTCCCTGGGCAGCCTGTTCAGTGCCCCCTGACCCTCCCTGGGCAGCCTGTGCAGTCCCCCCAGACCCTCCCTGGGCAGCCTGTTCAGTGCCCCCTCTCCCTCCCTGGGCAGCCTGTTCAGTGCCTCCTCTCCCTCCCTGGGCAGCCTGTTCAGTGCCTCCTGACCCTCCCTGGGCAGCCTGTGCAGTGCCCCCTGACCCTCCCTGGGCAGCCTGTTCAGTGCCCCCTCTCCCTCCCTGGGCAGCCTGTTCAGTGCCTCCTCTCCCTCCCTGGGCAGCCTGTTCAGTGCCTCCTGACCCTCCCTGGGCAGCCTGTTCAGTGCCCCCTGACCCTCCCTGGGCAGCCTGTTCAGTGCCCCCTGACCCTCCCTGGGCAGCCTGTTCAGTGCCCCCTGACCCTCCCTGGGCAGCCTGTTCAGTGCCTCCTCTCCCTCCCTGGGCAGCCTGTTCAGTGCCTCCTGACCCTCCCTGGGCAGCCTGTTCAGTGCCCCCTGACCCTCCCTGGGCAGCCTGTTCAGTGCCCCCTGACCCTCCCTGGGCAGCCTGTTCAGTGCCCCCTGACCCTCCCTGGGCAGCCTGTTCAGTGCCTCCTCTCCCTCCCTGGGCAGCCTGTTCAGTGCCTCCTGACCCTCCCTGGGCAGCCTGTTCAGTGCCTCCTCTCCCTCCCTGGGCAGCCTGTTCAGTGCCCCCTGACCCTCCCTGGGCAGCCTGTTCAGTGCCTCCTCTCCCTCCCTGGGCAGCCTGTTCAGTGCCCCCTCTCCCTCCCTGGGCAGCCTGTTCAGTGCCTCCTCTCCCTCCCTGGGCAGCCTGTTCAGTGCCCCCTGACCCTCCCTGGGCAGCCTGTTCAGTGCCTCCTGACCCTGCCTGGGCAGCCTGTTCAGTGCCCCCTGACCCTGCCTGGGCAGCCTGTTCAGTGCCCCCTGACCCTCCCTGGGCAGCCTGTTCAGTGCCTCCTCTCCCTCCCTGGGCAGCCTGTTCAGTGCCCTCTGACCCTCCCTGGGCAGCCTGTTCAGTGCCCTCTGACCCTCCCTGGGCAGCCTGTTCAGTGCCCCCTCTCCCTCCCTGGGCAGCCTGTTCAGTGCCCTCTGACCCTCCCTGGGCAGCCTGTTCAGTGCTCCCTGACCCTCCCTGGCAGCCTGTTCAGTGCCCCTGACCCTCCCTGGCAGCCTGTTCAGTGCCCCCTCTCCCTCCCTGGGCAGCCTGTTCAGTGCCCCCTGACCCTCCCTGGGCAGCCTGTTCAGTGCTCCCTGACCCTCCCTGGGCAGCCTGTTCAGTGCCCCCTGACCCTCCCTGGGCAGCCTGTTCAGTGCCCCCTCTCCCTCCCTGGGCAGCCTGTGCAGTGCCCCCTGACCCTGCCTGGGCAGCCTGTTCAGTGCTCCCTGACCCTCCCTGGGCAGCCTGTTCAGTGCTCCCTGACCCTGCCTGGGCAGCCTGTTCAGTGCCCCCTCTCCCTCCCTGGGCAGCCTGTTCAGTGCTCTCTGACCCTCCCTGGGCAGCCTGTTCAGTGCCCCCTCTCCCTCCCTGGGCAGCCTGTTCAGTGCCCTCTGACCCTGCCTGGGCAGCCTGTTCAGTGCCCCCAGACCCTCCCTGGGCAGCCTGTGCAGTGCCCCCTGACCCTCCCTGGGCAGCCTGTTCAGTGCCCCCTGACCCTCCCTGGGCAGCCTGTTCAGTGCCCCCAGACCCTCCCTGGGCAGCCTGTGCAGTGCCCCCTGACCCTCCCTGGGCAGCCTGTTCAGTGCTCCCTGACCCTCCCTGGGCAGCCTGTTCAGTGCTCCCTGACCCTCCCTGGGCAGCCTGTTCAGTGCCCCCTCTCCCTCCCTGGGCAGCCTGTTCAGTGCTCTCTGACCCTCCCTGGGCAGCCTGTTCAGTGCTCTCTGACCCTCCCTGGGCAGCCTGTTCAGTGCCCTCTGACCCTGCCTGGGCAGCCTGTTCAGTGCCCCCTCTCCCTCCCTGGGCAGCCTGTTCAGTGCCCTCTGACCCTGCCTGGGCAGCCTGTTCAGTGCCCCCAGACCCTCCCTGGGCAGCCTGTGCAGTGCCCCCTGACCCTCCCTGGGCAGCCTGTTCAGTGCCCCCTGACCCTCCCTGGGCAGCCTGTTCAGTGCCCCCTCTCCCTCCCTGGGCAGCCTGTTCAGTGCCTCCTCTCCCTCCCTGGGCAGCCTGTTCAGTGCCTCCTGACCCTCCCTGGGCAGCCTGTTCAGTGCCCCCTGACCCTCCCTGGGCAGCCTGTTCAGTGCCCCCTGACCCTCCCTGGGCAGCCTGTTCAGTGCCCCCAGACCCTCCCTGGGCAGCCTGTGCAGTGCCCCCTGACCCTCCCTGGGCAGCCTGTGCAGTGCCCCCTGACCCTCCCTGGGCAGCCTGTTCAGTGCTCCCTGACCCTCCCTGGGCAGCCTGTTCAGTGCCCCCTCTCCCTCCCTGGGCAGCCTGTTCAGTGCTCCCTGACCCTCCCTGGGCAGCCTGTTCAGTGCCCTCTGACCCTGCCTGGGCAGCCTGTTCAGTGCCCCCAGACCCTCCCTGGGCAGCCTGTGCAGTGCCTCCTGACCCTCCCTGGGCAGCCTGTTCAGTGCCCCCAGACCCTCCCTGGGCAGCCTGTTCAGTGCCCCCTGACCCTCCCTGGGCAGCCTGTTCAGTGCTCCCTGACCCTCCCTGGGCAGCCTGTGCAGTGCCCCCTGACCCTCCCTGGGCAGCCTGTTCAGTGCTCCCTGACCCTCCCTGGGCAGCCTGTTCAGTGCCTCCTCTCCCTCCCTGGGCAGCCTGTTCAGTGCCTCCTGACCCTCCCTGGGCAGCCTGTTCAGTGCCCTCTGACCCTCCCTGGGCAGCCTGTTCAGTGCCCTCTGACCCTCCCTGGGCAGCCTGTTCAGTGCCTCCTCTCCCTCCCTGGGCAGCCTGTTCAGTGCCCCCTCTCCCTCCCTGGGCAGCCTGTTCAGTGCCCCCTGACCCTCCCTGGGCAGCCTGTTCAGTGCTCCCTCTCCCTCCCTGGGCAGCCTGTTCAGTGCTCCCTCTCCCTCCCTGGGCAGCCTGTTCAGTGCTCCCTCTCCCTCTCTTTGCAGCCTCCTCTGCCCTCCCTCCGGCGCCCCTCCTGCCCCCCGCTCCCCTCCGCCGCCTCCCACAGCTCACCTCTGTGTCTCTTCCTCGCAGGCTGACCGGGAAGGAGGCTCTGTCGGCGCTGGCAGCGGCGGGGGGCTCTGCGGGGGGCTCTGCGGCGGGCCGGGGCCATGCCAAGCAGTGCGAGCTGCTGCAGCTGTCCCGCAGGCAGCGCCGGCTCTGCCGCCGGGAGCCGGGGGCTGGCCGAGACGCTGCGCGACGCCGTGCGCCTGGGCACCCTCGAGTGCCAGGCCCAGTTCCGCAGCGAGCGCTGGAACTGCAGCCTGGAGGGCCGTGCCAGCCTGCTGAAGAGAGGTACAAGGAAGCCCCTGCCCCGGGGCCAGGGCGGGGGGAGGGCTGCGGGGATGCCCTCTGCTGCCCGGCGATGCCGGCAGGGCGCTGCCGGTCCTTGGCACACGGGTTGGGTCCTGGCCTTGGCACATGGATTGGGTCCTGTCCGTGGCACACAGGCTGGGTCCTGTCCTTGGCACACAGGTTGGGTCCTGGCCTTGGCACATGGATTGGGTCCTGGCCTTGGCACACAGATTGGGTCCTGTCCGTGGCACACAGGTTGGGTCCTGTCCGTGGCACACAGGTTGGGTCCTGGCCTTGGCACATGGATTGGGTCCTGTCCATGGCACACAGGTTGGGTCCTGTCCTTGGCACACAGATTGGGTCCTGTCCTTGGCACACGGGTTGGGTCCTGTCCTTGGCACACAGATTGGGTCCTGTCCTTGGCACATGGGTTGGGTCCTGGCCTTGGCACACAGATTGGGTCCTGTCCGTGGCACACAGGTTGGGTCCTGGCCTTGGCACACAGATTGGGTCCTGTCCTTGGCACATGGATTGGGTCCTGTCCTTGGCACACAGGTTGGGTTCTGGCCTTGGCACAGATTGGGTTCTGGCCTTGGCACACAGGTCAGGTCCTGTCCTTGGCACATGGATTGGGTCCTGTCCGTGGCACACAGGCTGGGTCCTGTCCTTGGCACACAGATTGGGTCCTGTCCGTGGCACACAGGCTGGGTCCTGTCCGTGGCACACAGGTTGGGTCCTGTCCTTGGCACATGGATTGGGTCCTGTCCGTGGCACACAGGTTGGGTCCTGTCCATGGCACACAGGTTGGGTCCTGTCCATGGCACACAGGTTGGGTCCTGTCCTTGGCACACAGATTGGGTCCTGTCCGTGGCACACAGGCTGGGTCCTGTCCGTGGCACACAGGTTGGGTCCTGGCCTTGGCACATGGATTGGGTCCTGTCCGTGGCACACAGGTTGGGTCCTGTCCTTGGCACACAGATTGGGTCCTGTCCTTGGCACATGGATTGGGTCCTGTCCGTGGCACACAGGTTGGGTCCTGGCCTTGGCACACGGATTGGGTCCTGTCCATGGCACACAGGTTGGGTCCTGTCCTTGGCACACAGATTGGGTCCTGTCCGTGGCACACAGGTTGGGTCCTGTCCTTGGCACACAGGTTGGGTCCTGTCCTTGGCACATAGATTGGGTCCTGTCCTCCCCCTGCCTGTGTAGTGTGTGAGGGGCTGGTGGCAGAGTGTTCACAGCCCTGGCTGGGAGGTTTGTGACCAGAGTTTCCTCCCAGACTGACCATCTGCCCTGGCTGCCCACCAGGGGTGGCACTGAAACATCCTAGGATGGGTTGGAAGGGACCTCAGAGATCCCTCAGCTCCAACCCCCTGCCATGGGCAGGGAGCCCTCCCCCTGCCCAGGCTGCTCAGGGCCTTGAACACTTCCAGGCAGGAGGCAGCCACAGCCTCCCTGGGCAGCCTGTGCCAGGCTCTCCCCAGCCTCACTGCCAACAACTTCCTCCTCTCCAGTCTCAGTCTCTCCTCTCCCAGCTCAAAGCCATTGCCTGGCACTCCCAGCCCTTGTCCAATGTCCCTCCCTAGGAGCCTTTCAGGTACTGCAAGGCTGCTCTGAGGTCTCCCTGGAGCCTTCTCCTCTGCAGGCTGCACAGCCCCAGCTCTCCCAGCCTGGCCCCACAGGGAAGTTCTGCAGCCTCTGATCTTCATGACCTCCTCTGTCCCCTCTCCAGCAGCTCCAGGTCCTTCCTGTGCTGGGGGCCCAGAGCTGGAGGCAGTGCTGCAGGTGGGGGCTGAGCAGAGCAGAGGGCAGAATCCCCTCCCTGTGCTGCTGCTCTCCCTGCTCTGGCTGCAGCCCAGCTCAGGGCTGGCTCTGGGGAGTTTGTCACCAGCTGACAGCCCCAGGTCCTTCTCCTCAGGGCTGCTCTCCAGCCACTGCTCACCCTGCCTGGATCAGTGCCTGGGATTGCCCTGCCCCAGCTGCAGGACCTTGCCCTTGGCCTTGCTGAACCTCCTGAGGTTGTCCTGGGCCCAGCTCTGCAGCCTGCCCAGCTCCCTCTGGCTGGATCCTTCCCTCCAGAGTCTCAACCAGGCCACACAGCTTGGTGTCCTTGGCAAACTTGCTGAGGGTGCTCTCAGTGCCACTGCCCACTTGGGTGACAAAGATGTTAAGCTGGTCCCAGTGCTGTCCCCTGAGGGTCTCCACTCCTCACAGGCTTTTGGTGCTGCCTCCCATTACATCCCCCCAGAAAAGCTGAGGAAGTGAGGCACAGAGGGCTGGTCAGTGAGGTGCATTGCAAACTGCCCCACAGCAGAGCTCAGAGGGTTGGCAGCAGAGGCACAGGGTCAGCTTGGAGGCCTGTGGCCAGTGGTGTTCCCCAGGGGGCTGTGCTGGCTCCAGTTCTGTTCAACACTGAGTGCCCCCTCAGCAAGCTCCTGGTGATCCAGAGCTGGGGGGTGGCTGACACCTGCCAGGCTCTGCTGCCACCCAGCCAGAGCTGCACAGAGCTGGGGGAAGGCAAAGCTCCTGAGGTTCAATAAGCACAAGGGCAGGGTCCTGCAGCTGGGGAGGGACAGCAGCAGGCACCAGGACAGGTTAAGGGCTGCCCTGCTGGAAAGCAGCTCCATGGAGAGTGCTGGGGGGCAGCAAGGTGTACAGGGGACAGCAATGTGCCCTGGGGGCCAGGAGAGCCAAAGGGGTCCTGGGGGGCAGCAAGGTAAGTGTGGTCAGCAGGGCTGGGGAGGTTCTGCTCCCCCTCTGCTCTGCCCTGCTGAGACCACAGCTGCAATCCTGTGCCCAGCTCTGGGCTCCTCAGTTCCAGAGAGACAGAGACCTGCTGGGGAGAGCCCAAGGCAGAGCCAGGAGGAGGAGTTGGGGACTTGAGCATCTCCCCTGTGGAGAGAGGCTGAGAGCCCTGGGGCTGTTGAGGCTGGAGAGGAGAAGGCTGAGAGGGATCTGATCAATGTCTGTCAGTGTCTGAGGGGTGGGGGTCAGGTGGAGGGGGCCAAGCTCTCTCCTGTGGTGCACAGTAACAAGCCAAGGAGCAGCAGCTCCAAGCTTGAACAGCAGAGGTTTCATCTCGGCAGGAGGAGAAACTTCCTTGGTGTGAGGCTGCTGGAGGCCTGGAGCAGGCTGCCCAGAGAGGCTGTGGAGTCTCCTGGTGTGGACACATCCTGCCTGGATGTGATCCTGTGCAGACTGCTCAGGGCTGGCCAGGGACAGCACAAGGGGCACTGGGGGCAAGCTGTAGCAGAGGAGCTGCCAGGGGAGCAGGAGAGGAAACTTTGTCCCTGTGAGGGTGCAGAGCCCTGGAGCAGGCTGCCCAGAGAGGCTGTGGATGGAGTCTGCTGCTCTGGAGAGCTTCCAACCCCCCCTGGATGTGTTCTGGGTGCCCTGCCCTGGGTGCCCTGTCCTGGGTGCCCTGCCTTGGCAGGGGTTGGACTGGATGAGCTCTGGAGCTCCCTTCCAAGCTCTATTGCTCTGTGGTGCTGTGGTGCCGTGCTGCTGTGCTGCTGTGGTGCTGTGGTGCTGTGGTGCTGTGCTGCTGTGGTGCTGTGGTGCTGTGGTGCTGTCTCCCTGGGGACAGGCACAGGCTCTGCTGCACCCAGCAGCCCCTGCCCAGCCCTTGCTGCCTTCCAGCCCTTCCATGGTGGTCAGCAGCGTTTGCTGGGGCTCAGGCTTCAGTGCCTCTGAGCTTTGGTGCTTTGCTGATGTTCAGTGCCTCAATGGCTGATGGAAGGAGCCTGGATCAGCACATCAGAGCTGCTGGTGAAATGAAAATGTTCATCTTAGGGTCGAATTCCCAGCACTGGAGGCTTGGAGACCTCAGGTGGAGAAGAGCCTTTTGGGATGGAAACTTCTCCACACTCCCATGGAAAATGCTCAGATTGAGTCGAGGGAAAGGCAAAGCTCCTACCTGGACAGAGCAGGACCCTCAGGGCCAGGCTCACTTCAGAGTCACTGAATGTCAGGGGCTGGAAGGGAGCTCCAGAGCTCAGCCACCCAGGGCAGGGCACCCAGAACAGAGCCAAGGGGGGTTGGAAGCTCTCCAGAGCAGCAGACTCCATCCACAGCCTCTCTGGGCAGCCTGCTCCAGGGCTCTGCACCCTCACAGGGACAAAGTTTCCCCTCCTGCTCCCCTGGCAGCTCCTCTGCTCCAGCTTGCCCCCAGTGCCCCCTGCGCTGTCCCTGGCCAGCCCTGAGCAGAGCCTGGCTCCAGCCCTGCACAGCTTTCTGCCCAGCAGTGAGGGCAGCCCTCAGGCTCCTCTGCTCCCAGCCCCAGCTGCCTCAGCCTGGCCTCAAGGGCTCTGCTGTGAAGTTTTCAGGGCACTGTGGGAGAAGCTTCTGCTCCTTTTGAGTGACTTTCTGACATCTTTACCTTCATCAGCCTCAAAGAACTCCAAAATGACAACTGAGTAATCCTCAGCTTCAAATGGCTGCAGAGCAGCTCTTGAGCTGCTGGGGGCAAGCCCCAACACTCCCAGGGGCTCCTGACTGACACCATAAAATATCACCTGCCACTGGAAACCTGTCCTGGCAGCTGGGGAGGGGGGTCTGAAGACTTTGATTGCCCCATCTGGAGGATCAGTGATGATTTAATACAGCAAAGAATGCTCCCTCCATGAGAGGAGAGCTGCCTGGGAGAGATTCCCAGAGCTCCTTTGCCTTCCACTTGCAGACTGTGCCTCACAAAGGACTTCAACACTTCCAGCTGCTGCTTTGGAGCTGCTCCTCACAGGTCCCTGCTGCTCTCCTGGTGCTGCCTTGGGGGTCAGACAGTGGGCTGTGCCTTAGGGGGTCAGGTAGGGACAGGACATGGGGGAATGGATCCAGCTCTGGAGCCCTCAGCACAGGAAGGAACTGGAGCTGATGGAGAGGGTCCAGAGGAGGCCATGAAGATGGTCAGAGGCTGCAGCAGCTCTGCTGTGGGGGCAGGCTGAGGGAGCTGGGGCTGTGCAGCCTGGGGAAGAGAACGCTGCAGGGAGACCTGAGAGCTGCCTGCCAGTACCTGGAGAGGGCTACAAGCAGGCTGCAGAGGGACTGCTCCCAAAGGCCTGCAGGGACAGGCCCAGGGGCAGTGGTTTGGAATGAGAGCAGGGCAGATTGAGATGGGATGTGATGAGCAAGCTCTGCCCCAGGAGGCTGCTGGAACACTGCCCAGGCTGCCCAGGGAGGTGGTTGGGGTCCCAGCCCTGGAGCTATTCAAGCTCAGGCTTGCTGTGGCCCTGGGCAGGCTGCTCCAGCTGGAGCTGTCCCTGCTGCCTGCAGGGGCTTGGACTTTGTGACCTTTGCAGATCCCTCCCAAGCCAAACCCTTCTCTGGTTCTTCCACACCAACTCTTTCTCCACTTCTACAACTCTCTGCCCTGCTCCTTTCTGTTTGCTTGGGCTCTTGCTGGGCTTTGTTTGCTCCCCATGGAGATCTCTTGCACTTGCTCTGAACTGCTCCCAGTACCTTTGTCTTTGTCCCAGCATCTTTGCTCTGGCAGAGCCACCCCATGGCTGCACTCCTGCTGCTGGTCAGGAGCACACCACAGCCCAGAGCCACCACAGCAGACATCTGCCTGTGTTCACAGGAACACAGGGGCTAAGCAATGAGCCCAGGGGGCTCAAGGGAAGCCTTGGAGATGGGCATGGTCCTGCCAGAGAGAGCTGGCTTGCTTCAGCCTCTTGGCATTCAGCTCTCTCCTGGCTGTTTGTAACCAAAGTGCCCAGAGAAGAGCTCTGCAGTGAGCTGTGCCCCTTGCACCGAGTCCTTCAGACGTCACTGAGGCATTAGCAAGGCACTCAGCAGGGGCAGGAGAGTGACTCAGCCCCCAGCCAGCCCCTCCAGCCCCACCAGCCAGCGCCCCCTGCCAGCCCCTCCAGCCCCCAGCCAGCCCCTCCAGCCAGCCCCTCCAGCCCTCTGCCATCCCCTCCAGCCAGCCCCTCCAGCCCCCAGCCAGCCCCCCCAGCCAGCCCCCAGCCAGCCCCTCCAGCCCCACCAGCCAGCCCCCCCACCAGTCCCTCCAGCCCCCAGCCAGCCCCTCCAGCCCTCTGCCATCCCCTCCAGCCAGCCCCTCCAGCCCCTAGCCAGCCCCTCCAGCCCTCTGCCCCTCCAGCCCTCTGCCATCCCCTTCAGCCCCCAGCCAGCCCCTCCAGCCCTCTGCCCCTCCAGCCCTCAGCCATCCCCTCCAGCCATCTGCCATCCCTTCCAGCCCCCTGCCATCCCTTCCAGCCCCCAGCCAGCCCCGCCAGCCCCCTGCCAGCCCCTCCAGCCCCCACCCAGCCCCGCCAGCCCCCTGCCAGCCCCTCCAGCCCCCACCCAGCCCCGCCAGCCCTTCCAGCCCCTCCAGCCCCCTGCCAGCACCTCCAGCCCCCTGCCAGCCCCTCCAGCCCCCTGCCAGCCCCTCCAGCCCCTCCAGCCCCCAGCCAGCCCCTCCAGCCAGCCCTTCCAGCCCTTCCAGCCCCACCAGCCCTTCCAGCTCCTCCAGCCCCCTGCCAGCCCCTCCAGCCCCTCCAGCCCCCAGCCAGCCCCTCCAGCCAGCCCCTCCAGCCCTTCCAGCCCCACCAGCCCTTCCAGCCCCTCCAGCCCCCTGCCAGCCCCTCCAGCCCCCACCCAGCCCCACCAGCCCCCTGCCAGCCCCTCCAGCCCTTCCAGCCCCTCCAGCCCCCAGCCAGCCCCTCCAGCCTGGCCATCAGCTGCAGGCTGCCTGCTGTGGGGTGAGCTGCCCTGGCATGGTGGCAGGAGAGGTGCCCAGGGCACATGGAGCAACCTCTGCTTGGGTCTCCTCAGGTCGTGCTGCCTGGAGCTGGTTGCTGCTCCTTTGTGCTGTGTGCTACTGGAAAGCCATCTCCAGCAGCTGCTTTGCTGCTCCTTGGTGCTGCACCAGGGCTTGAGCCCTGCCCTTGCTCAGGTGGTTGTGAGTGCAACCACCAAGGGGTGTCCAGGCCCTTGGGAAAGGAGGGGAAGGGGGAAAGGGAGGTAGAAGGCATCACCTTGGCCTTTGCAGACAAGCTTTTGGCAGCCTGGTGCCAGTGAAGCTTTGCCCTGCCAGGAGGTGGAAGGCAGGGAGCAGAAGGAGGCACTCTGGAAGTGTCCTCCTTAGCTGCAGTGCCTGCTGTCTGCAGGGGCCTGACCACAGGCCATGGGCTCTGACTCCAGACGGCCTCAAATGTGGCCAGCACCTCTGTGGAGGGCCCCAGGAGGAACCAAACCATCCCTGGGCAGAGATAGCAGAGCAGTGTGGTGTTCCACAGGCAGTGGTGGCAGGCTGGGTGGAGCTGGCTGCCACTGCAGCTTCAGATGGCATGGGAAAGTGGTTCTGAACTCCTGCTCCCAGACCCTTGCCCCTTGTCCTGTCCCCACAGCCCCTTCTGAGCAGTCCCTCCCCAGCTGCCTGCAGCTGCCCTGCAGATACTGCACTGCAGCTCTGAGGCCTCCCTGCAGCCTTCTCTTCTCCAGGCTGAGCAGCCCCAGCTCCCTCTGCCTGTCCCCACAGCAGAGGGTCTCCAGCCTCTGATCACCTTCATGGCTTCCCTGGGACCTGCTCTATCAGCTCCAGGTCCCTCTTGTGCTGAGGGCCCCACAGCTGGGCCCAGCCCTGCAGCTGAGCTCTCCCCAGAGCAGAGCAGAGCAGAGCAGAGCAGAGGGGCAGGATCCTCTCTCCAGCTCTGGCTGCACTGCTTTGGCTGCAGCCCAGGCTGCCCTTGGCCTCCTGTGCTGCCAGTGCCCAGTGCTGGCTGCTGCCCAGCTGCTCTCCCCCAGCACCCCCAAGCTCTTCCCTGCAGGCTGCTCTCAGCCTGCCCCCAGCCTGCCCTGACATCGAGGGCTGCCCCGACCCAGGTGCAGGACCTTTGCCTTGCTGACCCTCACAAGGCTCTCCTCTGTGTCCAGCCTGTCCAGGTCCCCCTGGCTGGCATCCATCCTTGCCCAGGGCTCTTTGGCTGATTCCTGAGTGGCCTCCTGGCTCGCTGCTGGCTGGGTCAGGCTGGGCTGCTGCTAGCCCAGCAGCCTCGGGGCCGGGGCTGGGTTCGGCGCCCGCAGCGGGGCGCAGGGTTTTGGCTGTGTGTTTCTGAGCTGTGCCTGCTCACAGGCAGCCGGCAGAGAGCTCACCTTGCCTCTCCTCCCCGTGCCCCCCGCAGGCTTCAAGGAGACAGCCTTCCTGTACGCCGTCTCGGCCGCGGCGCTGACGCACTCCCTGGCCAGAGCCTGCAGCGCGGGGCGCATGGAGCGCTGCACCTGCGACCAGTCCCCGGGGCTGGAGAACCGCAAGGCCTGGCAGTGGGGAGTCTGTGGGGACAACCTCAGGTACAGCACCAGGTTCCTGAAGAAGTTCCTGGGGCAGAAGAGGGTCGGCAAAGACCTGAGAGCCAAGGTGGACATCCACAACACCAACGTCGGCATCAGGGTAAGGAGCGGGGCCGGGGGGCAGGGAGGGCTCGGGGCAGGGCTGGGGGTGAGAGGGGAGTGCACTGCTCCAGAGGGTCACAGAGTCACTGAGTCAGAGTGTCACAGAGTCACTGAGTCAGAGTCTCACAGTCTCACCAAGGTTGGAAGAGACCTCGAGGATCATCAAGTCCAAGCTGGAACCACAGACCTCCTGACTAAACCATGGCACCAAGTGCCACATCCAATCCCCTCCTGAACACCTCCAGGGATGGGGACTCCACCACCTCCCTGGGCAGCACATTCCAATGGCTAACAGCTCTGTCAGTGAAGATCTTTCTCCTCACCTCTAGCCTAAACCTCCCCTGGTACAGCTTGAGACTGTGTCCTCTTGTTCTGCTGCTGCTTGCCTGGCAGAAGAGCCCAACCCCCACCTGGCTCCAACCTCCCTGCAGGGAGTTGCAGAGAGCAAGAAGGTCTCCCCCTGAGCCTCCTCTTCTGCAGGCTAAGCAACCCCAGCTCCCTCAGCCTCTCCTCCCAGGGCTGTGCTCCAGACCCCTCCCCAGCTTTCTTGCCCTTCTCTGGACACCTTCCAGCAGCTCAACCTCTTTCCTAACCTGAGGAGCCCAGAACTGGACACAGGACTCAAGGTGTGGCCTCAGCAGTGCTGAGCACAGGGCACAAGGACTTCCCTGCTCCTGCTGGCCACACTCTTCCTGCTGCAGGCCAGGATGCCCTTGGCCTTCTTGGCCCCCTGGGCACACTGCTGGCTCATGTTCAGGCAGCTGTCAATCAGCACCCCCAGGTCCCTCTCTGTTTGGCAGCTCTCAGCCACTCTGCCCCCAGCCTGTAGCTCTGCCTGGGGTTGCTGTGGCCAAAGTGCAGCCCCTGGCACTTGGACTTGTTGAATGCCATCCTGTTGGCCTCTGCCTATCTGTCCAGCCTGGCAAGGTCCCTCTGCAGAGCCCTTCTGCCCTCTCACTGACCAACATCTGCTCCCAGCTTGGTGTCAGCTGCACATTTACTGCTGACTGACTCAATGCCCTCATCCAGATCATCAATGAAGATGTTAAAGAGCACAGGGCCCAGCACTGCTCCCTGGGGCACACCACTGGTGCCTGGCTGCCAGCTGGCTGTGGCACCATTCACCACCACTCTCTGGGCTCAGCCTCCAGCCAGTTACTCACCCAGCTCAGAGAGCTGCTGTCCCAGCCAGGGGCTGACAGCTTGGCCAGCAGTTTGCTGAGGGGGATGGTGTCAAAGAGCTGCTCCCCTGGGTGCCATGCACCCAGGCATCAGCTGCTGAGAGCTGCTGCTGGGAGGAGCTGGTGATGGGAGGCAGAGCAGCATCCTGTCCCCTCTGGTGGTGTCAGGAGCGGAGCGACAGCGAGGCACAGCACGGAGAGCTGGGATGTTCAGCGGCTGAGCTGCTCCATGCCACAGCCTCAGGGAGCTCAGAGAACAGCTGGAGCCTGCTGGGATGTGTGCAGTGGAGAGGCAAGATTGTCAGCCCCTTAGCAAAATCACTGCTGGTGATTTGCTATGGAACTGAGGGTGGCACAAGACTGGGTCACGGAGACCATTAGAGCACAGCCCAAGCCCTGCCCCATCAGGGCTCCCACAGCAGCCTGCCCAGGGGCACAGTGCCCAGGGGGGGTTGGAAGCTCTCCATGCAAGGAGACTCCACAACCTCTCTGGGCAGCCTGCTCCAGGCCTCCAGCACCCTCACACCAAACAACTTTCTCCTCCTGCTCACATCCAACCTCCTGGGCTCCAGTTTGTGCCCCCTGCCCCTTGTCCTGTCCCTGGGCACCACTGAGCAGAGCCTGGCCCCAGCCTCTTGCCCCCCCCAGCTCCTTTAGCTCTTGCTGAGCATTGCTCAGCTCCCCTCTGGGGCTGCTCTTCTGCAGGCTCTCAGCCCCAGGGATCTCAGCTTTGCTCCTCACAGAGCTGCTCCAGGCCCCTCAGCAGCTTTCCATCCTCCCCTGGACTCTCTCCAGCAGTTCCCTGTCTCAATGTTCTTGGCTGGTACATCCCAGGCTCCTGACCTACCTCTGCTTCCCCTTCACTGAGCCCAACTCATGGCCTGCTCAGAGCTCTGCTGTCCTTTGAGTGCACCAAGGAGAATCCTGCATGCAGGAGGTGCTCAGGTTTATGCTTGGATCTCTCCTGCTGTCCCAGGTAGGCTTAGCAAGAATTCTTCAGAGTCTTCAGCCACTTGTCCTCACCCAGGCTCCCTCCTGCCTGGCTCCCTCTTGCCTGGCTCCCTCCTGCCTGGCTCCCCAGATAACTCTGCAGCCCTTCCTCTGGTTTCTTCTGGGTTTAGTTTTGCCTCCATAAAGCAGGAATAATAAAGTCAGTGAAACTGAAGCACTCCCAGGCTGCTGCAGGCTGAGCTGCTCCACCTGCACAAGTCACAGAGCCACAGAGCTGCCAGGGCTGGAAGGGAGCTCAAGGCTCAGCCAGCTCCAACCCCCTGCCATGCCCAGGGACACCTCACACCACAGCAGGTTGCTCACAGCCACCTCCAGCCTGGCTGCAAACACCTCCAGCCAGGAGGCTTCCACCACCTCCCTGGGCAGCCTGTGCCAGGCTCTCACCACCCTCCTGGGGAACAACTTCTTCCTCACAGCCAATCTCAATCTCCCCACTTCTAGTTCTGCTCCATCCCCCCCAGTCCTATCCCTGCCTGACACCCTCAGAAGTCCCTCCCCAGCTTTCTTGCAGCCCCCTGCAGATCCTGGAAGGCCACAAGGAGGTCTCCTGGGAGCCTTCTCCTCTCCAGCCTGCACAACCCCAACTCCCTCAGGCTGTGCTCACAGCAGAGCAGCTCCAGCCCTCTGCTCCTCCTCCTGGCCCTGCTCTGGACACCTTCCAGCCCCTCCAGAGCCTTCCTGGCACAGAGGCTCCAGAGCTGGCCCCAGAGCTGCAGCTGTGGTCTCAGCAGAGTGGAGCAGAGGGGCAGAATCCCCTCCCTGGCCCTGCTGGCCACACTTCTCTTGCTGCAGCCCAGGCTCTGCTTGGCTCTCTGGGCTGCAAGTGCTCCCTGCTGGCTCCTGCTGAGCTTCTCCTCCCCCAGCACCCCCAAGGCCTTTCCTCCAGGGCTGCTCTCACAGCCTGGATCAGTGCCTGGCATTGCCCTGCCCCAGCTGCAGGATCTTGCAGGTCCAGCTCATGCTCCCAGCAGGCAGTGACCACGGCTTCTCCTCCCGCCCAGGCTGTGAAGAACGGCCTCCGGACCACCTGCAAGTGCCACGGCGTGTCGGGCTCCTGCGCCGTCCGCACCTGCTGGAAGCAGCTCTCTCCCTTCGCGGAGGTCGGCCGCCTGCTGAAGCTGCGCTACGACGACGCCGTCAAGGTCTTCAGCAGCACCAACGACGCCGTGGGGCACTCGGAGCTGGCTGCCCCCCCGCGGCACAGCCACCTGAAGCACCCTGCACCCCCCCGCTCCACCGACCTGGTCTACGTGGAGGACTCCCCCAGCTTCTGCCGGCCCAGCAAGTACTCGCAGGGCACGGCGGGCAGGCCCTGCTCCCGGGAGGGCAGCTGTGACAGCATGTGCTGCGGCAGGGGCTACAACACCCAGAGCAGGCTGGTCTCCTTCTCCTGCCACTGCCAGGTGCAGTGGTGCTGCTACGTGGAGTGCCAGCAGTGCATGCAGGAGGAGGTGGTCTACAGCTGCAAGCAGTAGAGACGCTGCTGGGGGGGTCGGACGAGTCCGGGAGGACAGCAGGAGGGAGAGAGACGATTCTCTGCCGTGGGTGAGGGCAAAGCAAGCTCCGAAATGTCCAGAGGTCCAACTGCCCCCCGGTGGAGATCCTCCTGTTCGGGGAGAGCCCCTGCAGCAGGGGGGGAAGCAGGGGGGTGGTCAGATACAGCCCGGGGAGGAGGGATGGAGAGCAGGGCTGGTGTGGGGACGGCGCTGGAGCAGCCACAAAGCCCTCCGGAGCTGGAGCGCCGCAGGAGCATCTCCCTCCTCGTCCACCCCTCACCTGCTCTTGTGTCAGCTGGGGTGAGGGTGCCGGAGCTGGAGGGGGGAAGAGACTCAAGGGAGCAGGAGGCAAGCCCCAGGGCCTGGCTCCAGCACCAGGACAGCCTCCGGAGCTGCTCTGAGGAGCTGGCGGAGCCCCTCCTGCTCCGGGCTTGGACACAGAGGCTGCCGGCTCTGGGCTCGGACACAGAGGCTGCCGGCTCCGGGCTCAGACACAGGCTGCTGGCTCTGGGCTCAGACAGAGGCTGCCGGCTCCGGACTCGGACACAGAGGCTGCCGGCTCCGGGTTCAGACACAGGCTGCCGGCTCCGGACTCGGACACAGACGCTGCCGGCTCCGGGCTCGGACACAGGCTGCCGGCTCCGGGCTCGGACACAGGCTGCCGGCTCCGGACTCGGACACAGAGGCTGCCGGCTCCGGGCTCAGACACAGGCTGCCGGCTCCGGACTCGGACACAGAGGCTGCCGGCTCTGGGCTCGGACACAGGCTGCCGGCTCCGGACTCGGACACAGGCTGCCGGCTCCGGACTCGGACACAGAGGCTGCCGGCTCTGGACTCGGACACAGGGGCTGCCGGCTCCGGGCTCAGACACAGAGGCTGCTGGCTCCGGGCTCGGACACAGGCTGCCGGCTCTGGGCTCGGACACAGAGGCTGCCGGCTCCGGGCTCAGACACACAGGCTGCCGGCTCCGGGCTCGCACACAGAGGCTGCCGGCTCCGGGCTCAGACACAGGCTGCCGGCTCCGGGCTCGGACACAGAGGCTGCCGGCTCCGGGCTCAGACACAGAGGCTGCTGGCTCCGGGCTCGGACACAGAGGCTGCCGGCTCCGGGCTCGCACACAGAGGCTGCCGGCTCCGGGCTCAGACACAGGCTGCCGGCTCCGGGCTCAGACACAGGCTGCCGGCTCCGGGCTCAGACACAGAGGCTGCCGGCTCCAGGCTCGGACACAGGCTGCCGGCTCCGGGCTCGCACACAGAGGCTGCCAGCTCCGGGCTCGGACACAGAGGCTGCCAGCTCCAGGCTCGGACACAGGCTGCCGGCTCCGGGCTCGCACACAGAGGCTGCCAGCTCCAGGCTCGGACACAGGCTGCCGGCTCCAGGCTCGGACACAGGCTGCCGGCTCTGGGCTTGGACACAGAGGCTGCCGGCTCCGGGCTCGGACACAGGCTGCCAGCTCCGGGCTCAGACACAGAGGCTGCCGGCTCCAGGCTCGCACACAGAGGCTGCCGGCTCCAGGCTCGGACACAGGCTGCCGGCTCCGGGCTCGGACACAGAGGCTGCCGGCTCCGGGCTCGGACACAGAGGCTGCCGGCTCCGGGCTCGGACACAGGCTGCCGGCTCCGGGCTCGGACACAGGCTGCCAGCTCCGGGCTCAGACACAGAGGCTGCCGGCTCCAGGCTCGCACACAGAGGCTGCTGGCTCCGGGCTCGGACACAGAGGCTGCCGGCTCTGGGCTCGCACACAGAGGCTGCCGGCTCCAGGCTCGCACACAGAGGCTGCCGGCTCTGGACTCGGACACAGAGGCTGCCGGCTCCGGGCTCAGACACAGAGGCTGCCGGCTCCAGGCTCGGACACAGGCTGCCGGCTCCGGGCTCAGACACAGAGGCTGCTGGCTCCAGGCTCGGACACAGAGGCTGCCGGCTCTGGGCTCGGACACAGAGGCTGCCGGCTCCGGGCTCAGACACAGAGGCTGCCGGCTCCGGGCTCAGACACACAGGCTGCCGGCTCCAGGCTCGGACACAGGCTGTCGGCTCCGGGCTCAGACACAGGCTGCCGGCTCCGGGCTCAGACACAGAGGCTGCCGGCTCCAGGCTCGCACACAGAGGCTGCTGGCTCCGGGCTCGGACACAGAGGCTGCCGGCTCTGGGCTCGCACACAGAGGCTGCCGGCTCCAGGCTCGCACACAGAGGCTGCCGGCTCTGGACTCGGACACAGAGGCTGCCGGCTCCGGGCTCAGACACAGAGGCTGCCGGCTCCAGGCTCGGACACAGGCTGCCGGCTCCGGGCTCAGACACAGAGGCTGCTGGCTCCAGGCTCGGACACAGAGGCTGCCGGCTCTGGGCTCGGACACAGAGGCTGCCGGCTCCGGGCTCAGACACAGAGGCTGCCGGCTCCGGGCTCAGACACACAGGCTGCCGGCTCCAGGCTCGGACACAGGCTGTCGGCTCCGGGCTCAGACACAGGCTGCCGGCTCCGGGCTCAGACACAGGCTGCCGGCTCCGGGCTCGGACACAGGCTGCCGGCTCTGGGCTCGCACACAGAGGCTGCCGACCGCCCTCCCCTCAGCGCCGCGGCTGTGCCTCGCAAGCAGCAGCTCGCACCCCGGCGGGGCTCACCTCCATCACCTCCCAGCCGGATGCTGGACTCCCAGAGCCTTCCAAGCGCGTTGTACCCTTGCCGTGCGCAGCGGAGCCGGCGCTGGCACAGCCCGGGGGTGCCAGAGGGACTCTCCGGGCTCGGTGACCTTGCCCCACTGCAGCACGCTGCCTGCCGGGGGTTGTTCCGTGGGGCGGGACCCAGGGTGGTGGTGCCAGTTGTGCCTCTTTCTTTCCCCCTCCCCAATCAAATTATCAATCTCCTTTTTGTCTTCTGTGGCCCACTCCTTGCCCTGGTGCCCGGGGGGCAGCACGTCCCCGGCCCCTGCCCTGGGCTAAGGGCAGGGCAGGGACTCGAAGGGGAATCAGGAGCCTGAGAGCTGAGGCAGCCTGCAGTCTGGGAGCCACCAGTGGCAGGCTCTGCACTGAGACGATGCATCTGGCAGGGGACAAGGTGACCTGGGGGAAAGCCACAGAGTGCATCAGCATGAAAGGGACCCCCCAAGGTCATCCTGTCCACCCCCCTGCAGTCAGCAGGGACAGCTCCAGCGAGGCCAGGCTGCCCAGGGCCACACTGAGCCTGGTCTTGACTGTCGGCAGGGATGGAGCCTGGGCCCCAGCCCTGGGCAGCCTGCTGTGGTCTCAGCCCTGGGCAGCCTGCTGTGGTCTCAGCCCTCTGCAGCAGAGCTGTGCTGCCCTGGCTCTGAGCCCTGCTTTTCTGGGTGGCTCTGAGCTGAGCCCGGCAGGGGCAGCCTGGTTTGCCTCTTGGCCAGGGCTTGGAGGCAGTTTGGGAAGGGCAATGAGAGCCCTCCCGAGCTGTGCCCAGATGTGTGCAGCTGTGTGCAGCAGGGCCAGGCTGGGGCTGGGCTGCAGCACAGCTCTGCTGCTCCAGGGCTGCTCCAGGGCTGCTCCTGCTCAGTGCCACAGCAGCACTCAGAGGCTTTGTGCTGGGAGCAGCTCTGCAGGGGCCCTGAGCTGCTCTCTGCTTGGTGGTGGCTCCCTCCCAGCAGGAGCAGGGCTCTGGAGAGAGGATGTGCTCAGAGCCAACCCCACTGCCTGGGGAGGGGAGGGGAGGGGAGGGGAAGGGAAGGGAAGGGAAGGGAAGGGAAGGGAAGGGAAGGGAAGGGAAGGGAAGGGAAGGGAAGGGAAGGGAAGGGAAGGGAAGGGAAGGGAAGGGAAGGGAAGGGAAGGGAAGGGAAGGGAAGGGAAGGGAAGGGAAGGGAAGGGAAGGGAAGGGAAGGGAAGGGAAGGGAAGGGAAGGGAAGGGAAGGGAAGGGAAGGGAAGGGAAGGGAAGGGCTGTCTAGAAGGACTGAGCCACAGGCTGGGCTGGACAAGCTGTCAGAGTCATCATCATGGAGTCATGGAATCATGGAAACAGAATGCCAGCATCATAGGCTCACAGGATGGTAGGGGTTGGCAGGCAGCTCCAGAGATCATTGAGTCCAATCCCTCTGCCTAGATCAGGCTGCACAGGAACCTGCCCAGAGGGGTTCTGACAGTCTCCAGAGAAGGAGACTCCCCAGCCCCAGAAGGAGTCTCCCCAGCCCCAGAAGGAGTCTCTCCAGCCCCAGAAGGAGGCTCCCCAGCCCCAGAAGGAGTCTCTCCAGCCCCAGAAGGAGGCTCCCCAGCCCCAGAAGGAGACTCCTCAGCCCCAGAAGGAGGCTCCCCAGCCCCAGAAGGAGACTCCCCAGCCCCAGAAGGAGGCTCCCCAGCCCCAGAAGGAGACTCCCCAGCCCCAGAAGGAGGCTCCCCAGCCCCAGAAGGAGACTCCCCAGCCCCAGAAGGAGCCTCCCCAGCCTCAGAAGGAGTCTCCCCAGCCTCACACTGCCACAGCCTGTGCTGGAGTTCTCCCAGCCCCTGGGAGGATGCCAGCTGCATGCTGCAGCTCTCTGCTGACCTCAGGCAGCTGCTCCACTGTGCCCTCCACAGCCCCTGCCTGAGCTGTGTGCCCTCACCCTCACCTCACCCTGGCCTTTGGTTTATGCAACACTTTATTGATTTCTGATCCACAGAAGGAGGGAAGAGAACTGCCTCAGAGCAGAGATAAACACGCAGAGGCTACCAAGTCAGAGAGTCACAGAGCCACAGGGCTGCCAGGGCTGGAAGGGAGCTCAAAGCTCAGCCAGCTCCAACCCCCTGCATTGGGCAGGGACACCTCACACCACAGCAGGTTGCTCACAGCCACCTCCAGCCTGGCTGCAAACACCTCCAGGCAGGAGGCTTCCACCACCTCCCTGGGCAGCCTGTGCCAGGCTCTCACCACCCTCCTGGGGAACAACTTCTTCCTCACAGCCAAGCTCAATCTCCCCACTTCTAGTTCTGCTCCATCCCCCCCAGTCCTATCCCTCCCTGACACCCTCAGAAGTCCCTCCCCAGCTTTCTTGCAGCCCCCTGCAGATCCTGGAAGGCCACAAGGAGGTCTCGTGGGAGCCTTCTCCTCTCCAGCCTGCACAACCCCAACTCCCTCAGGCTGTGCTCACAGCAGAGCAGCTCCAGCCCTCTGCTCCTCCTCCTGGCCCTGCTCTGGACACCTTCCAGCCCCTCCAGAGCCTTCCTGGCACAGAGGCTCCAGAGCTGGCCCCAGAGCTGCAGCTGTGGTCTCAGCAGAGTGGAGCAGAGGGGCAGAATCCCCTCCCTGGCCCTGCTGGCCACACTTCTTGCTGCAGCCCAGGCTCTGCTTGGCTCTCTGGGCTGCAAGTGCTCCCTGCTGGCTGCTGCTGAGCTTCTGCTCCCCCAGCACCCCCAAGGCCTTTCCTTTGGGGCTGCTCTCCAGCCAGTCCCTGCCCAGCCTGGATCAGTGCCTGGGATTGCCCTGCCCCAGCTGCAGGACCTTGCCCTTGGTCTTGTTGAACCTCCTGAGGTTGTCCTGGGCCCAGCTCTGCAGCCTGCCCAGCTCCCTCTGGCTGGATCCCTTCCCCCCAGCCTGCCCAGCTCCCTCTGGCTGGATCCCTTCTCCCCAGCCTGCCCAGCTCCCTCTGGCTGGATCCCTTCCCCCCAGCCTGCCCAGGTCCCTCTGGCTGGATCCCTTCCCCCCAGCCTGCCCAGCTCCCTCTGGCTGGATCCCTTCCCCCCAGCCTGCCCAGCTCCCTCTGGCTGGATCCTTCCCCCCAGCTCTCAGCAGCACCACTCACCTTGGTGCCATCTCAAACCTGCTGAAGGTGCACTCAGTGCCACTCTCCATGGCACCAAGTCCTTCCCTTTGGCCAGCTCCAGACCTTGCTCCCTGTCAGCTTGCTTTGGCCCCAGCTGGCTTGCAGGAGGCTGAGTGCTGCTGACAGACAGAGCTCTGCTCCCAGGGTTAATTGGCCTTGCTCCTGGCTTGTTCCCTCCCAAAAGCCCAAGAATTCCACCCAGAGCAGAGCCTTCTTTGCAGGCTGCTCCTAATCTTTTGGGAGCTGAAACCTTCCCACGAGTCTCAGTGCTGAGCACTCAGTGAAGGAAGCTCTCCCTGAGTCAAAGCTGGCACCACAGGAGAGGGCAACCAGCTTTGCTCTGCCACCCTGCCCCCAGCCTCCTGCCCCTCACCTCCTGGCTGGGCCAGGGAACACACAGCACAGGGGGGGGTTGGGGGCTCCCATGCTCATTCACATTCCAGTGGAAGAGGCTGCCAGGGAGGTGGTGGAGTCTCCATCCCTGGAGGTGTTCAGGGAAAGCGTGGAGGTGGCCCCTGGAGCCATGGCTTAGAGGCCATGGTGGTGGTGGTTGGACTGGATGAGCCTGGAGGCCTTTCCCAGCCCAAACAGTTCTGTGGCTCTGTGCACAGGGACTGGGGCTCAGGAGGAGGAGGGCAGCACAGTCCCATGCCCTGGGAAGCAAGTGGAGGAGACAGCACTGTGTCCTCCTGCTCTGACCACAGCTGCACTTCCCATCTCTCCTCTGGCAGTGACTGAACCACAGAGCTGGCAGGGCTGGAAGGGAGCTCAAGGCTCAGCCAGCTCCAGCCCCCTGCCATGCCCAGGGACACCTCACACCACAGCAGGCTGCTCACAGCCACCTCCAGCCTGGCTGCAAACACCTCCAGGCAGGAGGCTTCCACCACCTCCCTGGGCAGCCTGTGCCAGGCTCTCACCACCCTCATGGCCAACAACTTCTTCCTCACAGCCAATCTCAATCTCTCTACTTCTAGTTCTGCTCCATCCCCCCCAGTCCTGTCCCTCCCTGACAGCCCAGAGCAGAGGGGCAGGAGCCTCTCCCTCCACCTCTGGCAATGGGCACTGGCAGCACTGGCAGCTGAGCTGCCCTTGGCCTTCTGGGCTGCCAGTGCCCATTGCTGGCTCCCTGCCCCAGGCCTGATTCCTGCCCCCCTCAGAGGTGTCCCAGACCCCTATCCCTCCCTGACACCCTCAAAAGTCCCTCCCCAGGTCTCTTGCAGCCCCCTGCAGATCCTGGAAGGCCACAAGGAGGTCTCCTGGGAGCCTTCTCCTCTCCAGCCTGCACAACCCCAACTCCCTCAGGCTGTGCTCACAGCAGAGGCATTTCTAGGCATGGCCAATCCATTCTCCACAGCCAGATGCCTCAATCTGTGCCATGAGGGTGGAGGATCACTGGATCAGGTTGCCCCCAGGGAGGTGGTTGAGGCCCCAACCCTGGAGATATCCAAGGTGAGGCTCAAGAAGGCTCTGAGCAACCTGATCTGGTGGAGGATGTCCCTGCTGAGTGCAGGGGCTTGGAGGAGCTTTGGAGGTCCCTTCCAGCCCAGAGCACTCTGTGGCTCTGTGGCTCATCTGAGGGCCCTGGGATGCTCCTAGGTGCTGGGAATCGCTCTTGGCCTTGCTCCTTTCCTCTCCTCTCTGGGCTGGGTGCTGCAGTGGGGTGCAGGGGCTCCAGCAGACACATCCCTGCAGGCTGGGATCTGTGCAGCTCCGGCACAGGGCTGTGCAGGGGCCCTGCAGGCAGCTGAGCTCTGCCTCCAGCCTTGCCACAAAGCTGTCTGAGGAAGGCAAACCGCTGGAGTGAGCTCCTGGCAGCGCTGCCTGGGGCAGTGCCAGCTGCTGGCAGCCGCGGCCCTGCGGCTGCTCCGAGCCTCTGCTCATCTCCTCCTGCAGCAGCAGCAGCAGCAGCAGCAGGCTGCTTGTGGCACCCTGAGTGTCAGCTCCTCTCCTGAGGGCTTTGTGTTCACTGAACTCCAGGCGACCCTGCTGAGCAGCTTTGGGTTTGCCTCTGGCAGTGGCAGCTCTCTGGAGCAGGCTGTGGAGCTCTGCTCTGCCCCTGCCCTCCAGAGCCAGCCTGGAGCTGCTCCAGAGGACCTGCAGAGCCTCACACACCACTGGCAAGCTGGCTTCAGCCCTTCCCAGAGACCCCAGTGCCAGTGCAGGCTCTGAGCTGGGCTGCAGGCTGAGCAGGAACCTGCTGAGGTGTCCTTGGTGCTTGCAGGGCTTTGAGTGCACTGCCTGCAAAGTGCAGCTTGTGTCCTGCTCTCCTGCAGCCTCCCTGGGCCACAAGAGGGGAGGAAGCCTCCCAGGACAGGGCAGACACCCAGGCCATGGCCTGTGGAAGGAAATCCACCTTGGTAGGACCTTTCCTATGTCTCTGAAGAGCATTTCAGATCTGTAGGCTACTTCTGCCAGCCCCAAGGCAAGGCAAGGGAGGCATGAGAGGAGCCTTGAGAGGAGAGCCTGAGGCAGCTGAGGGCTCTTAGCCCTGGGGAGCTCACCTGAGCTTTGCTGGAGTGCAGGTGGCCAAAGCAAGCTGAAAGGTGAGGCTGTGCCTGGAGGTGCTGGCAGCAGGAGCTGTTGAATAGGAGCTGGGCAGGAAGGTGCTCCAAGGGCAAGGGAAGCTCTGCTCTGCATGCAGCTGAGGCTCCTGGCCCTGCATGGCCCAGGCCTGCCTGGGAAGGAGAATCCAGAGAAGGTCTGAGGATAGCTACTTCCCTCCCTGCTGGCACAGCATCACAGAGTCACCAAGGCTGGAAGAGACCACAAGGATCATCGAGTCCAAGCTGTTACCACAGAACTCCTGACCAGACCATGGCACCAAGTGCCACATCCAATCCCCTCTGGAACACCTCCAGGGATGGGGACTCCACCACCTCCCTGGGCAGCACATTCCAATGGCCAACAACTCTCTCAGTGAAGAACTTTCTCCTCACCTCCAGCCTGAACCTCCCCTGGCACAGCCTGAGACTGTGTCCTCTTGTTCTGGTGCTGGGTGCCTGAGAGAAGAGACCAACCCCTTCCTGGACACAACCAACTTTTAGGGAGTTGCAGAGAGCAAGAAGGTCTCCCCTGAGCCTCCTCTTCTGCAGGCTAAGCAACCCCAGCTCCCTCAGCCTCTCCTCCCAGGGCTGTGCTCCAGACCCCTCCCCAGCCTCATTGCCCTTCTCTGGACACCTTCCAGCAGCTCAACCTCTTTCCTAACCTGAGGAGCCCAGAACTGGACACAGGACTCCAGGTGTGGCAAGAGATAGCAAGTGGCACTTGCCCCAGGCACTGTCCAAGGGCTGAGCTTGGCCTCAGTGCACCAGGGAGGTTTGGTACCTGCTGAAGGAGACTTTGGTGGTTGGCCTTTGAGCCAAGCCTGGAGAAGGAATTCTGCTGGCCTCTGGCTTTGCTCTGCAAGGTTAACTCAAAGCCAGGCTCAGCCCTTCCCTGTGGCAGCTGAAGAGCTTTCTGCTCAGCCCCTGCCAGGCAGCACAGCTCCTCTGGGCCTGGAAACCAGCGATGGAAACCACTCCAAATGCCCCACCTGGGGCTGGGGATGAGACCTGAGCAGGGCTGGAGCTGGAGGCAGGGCTGGAGGTGGAGGCAATGCTGGAGCTGGAGGCAGGGCTGGAGCAGGAGGCAGGGCTGGAGCTGGAGGCAAGGCTGGAGCTGGAGGCAGGGCTGGAGCTGGAGGCAGGGCTGGAGTTGGAGGCAGGGCTGGAGTTGGAAGCAGGGCTGGAGGTGGAGGCAGGGCTGGAGGTGGAGGCAATGCTGGAGCTGGAGGCAGGGCTGGAGGTGGAGGCAGGGCTGGAGCTGGAGGCAGGGCTGGAGGTGGAGGCAATGCTGGAGCTGGAGGCAGGGCTGGAGCAGCTGACAGGCAGGGAGGCTCTGGACAGCTCTTGCTCATCCTTCTGTCCCCAGGGGGCAGCTCACAGGCAGGGAGGCTCTGGGCAGCTCTTGCTCATCGTTCTGTCCCCAGGAGGCAGCAGACAGGGAGGCTCTGGACAGCTCTTGCTCATCGTTCTGTCCCCAGGGAGCAGCAGACAGGGAGGCTCTGGGCAGCTCTTGCTCATCGTTCTGTCCCCAGGAGGCAGCAGACAGGGAGGCTCTGGGCAGCTCTTGCTCATCGTTCTGTCCCCAGGAGGCAGCAGACAGGGAGGCTCTGGGCAGCTCTTGCTCCTCGTCCCTTCCCCCCAGCAGCGCGGTGCTGCCGGCTGAGCCCAGGCTGTGCTGGGAGCGCAGGGAGGAGACCTCTCTGCCCCTCTCCCCAGGCTGCAGGAGTCACAACCTGGATCAGCACAAGCTGCTGAGCTTCACCTCTCTCTCCCCTGCCGCTGGGCTTGTCCAGGCAAACCTCTGCTGCCAGAGGAGCTGGGTTTGGATCCTCACCTGCCCTGCACTTCTCTCCTGGCTTCTGCTGCCCCCCCGGGGCCCTCCTGCCCTCAGCTGCCTGGGGCTGTGCTTCCTTGCTCACATTCTTGCTGCTCTTTTCCCCTTTCCTCCATCTCCTCCTCTCCACCACGGGGCCTGCTGAATTCAGGGGGTGGGGGGAGAGGGATCAAACCCAGGAGAGCTTGTCCCAGAATTGAGAAGGGGAGGGAGAAGGAAACCAAACCACCACACAGAGACATAGGATGGACTGGGCTGGAAGGGAGCTCCAGAGCTCCTCCAGTCCAACCCCCTGCAGGCAGCAGGGACATCCCCGACTGGAGCAGCCTGCCCAGGGCCTCCTCAAGCCTCACCTGGAATACCTCCAGGGCTGGAGCCTCAGCCCCCTCCCTGGGCAACCTGCTGCAGTGTTCCAGCAGCCTCCTGCTGCAGAACCTGTTCCTCACATCCAATCTCAGTCTGCTCTGCTCTGGTTTGAAGCCACTGCCTCTCCTCCTGCCCCTGCAGGCCTTTGGGAGCAGTCCCTCTGCATCCCTCTTGTAGCCCTCTCCAGATACTGGAAGGCTCCCTGGAGCCTTCTCTTCTCCAGGCTGAGCAGCCCCAGCTCCCTCAGCCTGTCCTCACAGCAGAGCTGCTCCAACCCCCTGAGCATTCTCATGGCCTCCTCTGGAGCCTCTCCCCCAGCTCCAGGTCCTTCCTGTGCTGAGGGCTCCAGAGCTGCACCCAGCACTGCAGGTGAGGTCTCAGCAGAGCAGAGTGGCAGAATCTCCTCTCTGGGTCTCTGCTTTGGATGCAGCCCATGCTGGGATTTGCCTTCTGTGCTGCAGGCTCACCCTGCCTGCTCCTGGCCAGCCTCTCATCCTTCAGCACCCCCAAGCCCTCCTCCTCAGGGCTGCTTTCTAGCACCTCACCCCCAGCCTGCACTGATAGTGAGGCTTGCTGCCTCTGCCTGTGTCCTCTGCCAGGCAGCCCCTGAGAAGGTGAAGCCTGCCACAGTCAGCTGCAAGCCTGTGGCTGCTCAGGTTACTGCCCTGGCCTCCTTGCTAACCCCAGGGGATGAATTTGGTTGTTTCCAAAGCAAACAGATGTAAGACAAGAGAGACAGAGTCTCTGAAGAGTGAGGCCAGAGAGGCCTGGAGTGCCTGGAAGCTGCTTCTTAACTCTTCTGCACTTCAATTGCTGCTGCTTTGATATGAAGAGGAGGAACCAAAGTCACTCCTGCTGCACTGAAACCATCCAGGAGAATAACCCTGGGAGCAATCCCTTCCCTGCAAGAGTGGTCAGGGCCTGGCACAGGCTGCCCAGGCAGGTGCTGGAGTCACTGCCCCTGGAGGGGTTCAGGAAAGATGTGGCCATGGCCCCTGGGGCTGTGGTTTAGTGGCCAGGATGGTGCTGGGTTGCTGGTTGGACTGGGGGAGCCTGGAGGCCTTTCCAGCCTGCATGGCTCTGCTCTGAGGCTCAGTGCTGAGACTTCCCTACAAATGAATGGAAACAGAGCAGCTCCACAGCCCTGCTGCAGGCCACAGCTGCAGGCCAGGGGAGAGATGGTGCAGCTGTGGTCACTGGTTTGGAACTGGGGCAGGGCAGGGTTAGGTTGGCCATCAGGAGGAAGCTCTGCACAGGGAGGCTGGGGAGACCTGGCACAGGCTGCCCAGGGAGGTGCTGGAGGCTCCATACCTGGAGGCATTCACGGTCAGACTTGGTGTGGCCCTGGGCAGCCTGCTCCAGCTGGGGCTGTCCCTGCTGCCTGCAGGGGGTTGGACCAGGTGGCCTTGGAGGGTCCCTTCCAGCCTGATGCAATCTGTGAGTCTGTCACCCAGAGTGTTCCTGAACCCTGGCTGCTGGGTTTAGCCCCCAGGCTCCTTTGGATCTCTGTAGCTGTTACTGGCAGTAGCTCAAACTGCTCCCCTCGGCAGCTGTGCCAGGAACACCTCCCCTGGGGGCTTCCCCACCCAAGAATTGCTCCCTTGCCACTGCAGCCTCATTCAGATGGACTCAGAGTGGGCAGTGATGGTTTTGGACGTTTAGAACTGCACATATTCAGCTGCTGCAGCTCTTGTGGCTGCTGTGTCGGTGGCAGAAGCAGCTGGAGCCCCTGTGGGGTCAGCTGGAGGCAGCTGGGCTGGAGGCTCCTCGGCTGGAGGCAGCTGGGCTGGAGGCTCTCGCTGCCGCCCTGCGCGGCTCACAGACCTGAGGCAGGAAGCTGCTGCAGGACTCCACGGCCTGAGCCCTCCCCTGCCCACCCACCCCGACAGAGCTCCGGCACCCCCGGGCCCCCCAGCTCCTGCTTAATGCAGCTCCAGTCGCCCCAGGCTGGACAGCAGGGCCGGGCAGGCCAGACAGGAGCTGTGACCCCGCGCTGGGCGCTGGGGGAGGCTGAGCCAGAGACCATCGCTGAGAGCCCTGCGGGCAGGGGTCAGCAGCTCAGGCTGCAGGGACGTGCAGAGCCTCATGCTGCTGGGGGCGCCTCAGGGGCCACAGGCACAGCACAGCTCTCCTGCCTCTCGTTGCTCCCCTGATGCTCCATTCGGGCACTCTGAGGAATCTGTCCAGTCTGGAGAGAGGAGAAGGCTCCCAGGAGACTTCATTGCTCCAGGAAAGCTGGGAAGGGACTTTGGAGGGTGTCAGGGAGGGAGAGGACTGGGGGGGATGGAGAAAAAGTAGCACTGGATAGATTGAGATTGGCTGTGAGGAAGAAGTTGTTGCCCAGGAGGGTGGTGAGAGCCTGGCACAGGCTGCCCAGGGAGGTGGTGGAAGCCTCCTGCCTGGAGGTGTTTGCAGCCAGGCTGGAGGTGGCTGTGAGCAACCTGCTGTGGTGTGAGGTGTCCCTGGGCATGGCAGGGGGTTGGAGCTGGCTGAGCCTTGAGCTCCCTCCCAACCCTCAATATCCTGAGATTCCATGATCTGGGGTAGTGAGGAAGTGGGGAGGGATGGGCAAGGGAAGGGGCACAGTCCCTTCAGTGCTTGTCTAGGTCCTGTGAGACCCATCCTGTGCCACAGTGTCACAGAATACTTCAGGTTGGAAGGGACCTTCAGAGGCCACCTGGTGAGGCCAACCCCTGCAGCCAGCAGGGACAGCCCCAGCCAGGGCAGGCTGCTAACAGCCCCAACCAACCTCCCCTGCAGTGGTGCCAGGCATGGGGCAGCTCCCAGCTCCCTGAGCAGCCTGGGCCAGGCTCTCCTCACCCTCATTTCTCCCTTCTCTCCAGTCTGAGTCTCCCTCTTTCACCTTTATTTAAGCCATGGCCTTTATTTAAGTCAAGAGCCTCTTCAACCAGCACCTTAGCTCCTTCTCTGCAGGACTGCTCTCAACCCACTCCTCACCCAGCCTGGATTTGTGCTTGGGATTGCCCTGATCCAGCTGCAGGACCTTGCCCTTGGCCTTCACCAGGCTGGCACAGACTCTCCTCCAGCCTGCCCAGGTGCCCCGGGGTGGTCCTCTCCTTGCACCAGGGAGCAGCAACCTCACACAAGGAGTGACCCTGCCCAGTCCCACCACTGCCTCAAACTTACCTCCCACTTGCCAGCACCAGACTGAAGCCATCTGATGGCCACAAGCCCTTGGTGCAATTCCCCTCTGCCTTCCCCCCCTGAACAGCTTCCTCTGGCTCTCATGGCTGCTTCTGAACTCTCACATTTGCTCTGGGGCTGACCCCACTCCCAAGCTTTTCTTCTTCCCTGCTGCTTTCCAGAGACAATCTCCAGGGCAGGAGGAGCTACCAGGGGGTTGGGAAATGTCATCTTCCCAGTCCAGCTCCTGAATTCCAGCTCCTCCAGACCTGAGGGCATCCTGCAGGATGGCTGCAGAGGGACTTTTTGTAGGGGGGGTTTAGCAACAGGCCCAGGGGAAATGGTTTGGAGCTGAGGCAGAGCAGGGTCACACTGCAGCTGAGGAAGAAGCTCTGCAGTGGGAGGCTCAGGAGACTCTGGCACAGGCTGCCCAGGGAGGCTGTGGCTGCCTGCTCCCTGGGGGTGTTCAGGGCCAGGCTGGTGAGGTCTGGAGCAGCTGAGTCTAGCTGAGAGCTGTCCCTGCCCATGGCAGGGGGTTGGAGCAGATGAGCTCTGAGGTCCCTTCCAGGCTGAGCCATTCTGTGCTCTTCTCTCACACATGGTCAGGGCCATGGGACAGGTCCCAGGATTCCACTGCTGCCTCTGTCTTGGCAGTGCCCCCAAGCCTTGTGCTATTAACACATCAAAGTGAGGCAGAGCTGACAGCTCAGCTGCAGTGTGAGGGGAGCCTGTCTGCTGGCTGAGGCAGGAGCAAGTGGATTCATGTCCCTGTGCTCACTGCACTCACTGCAGGAGGTTAGCAAAACACAGGCTGCCTCCCACCACAGTCAGATACCTCCAGGGAGTGATTAAGAAGTTCCCTTGGGAAGCCTCCCACAGTGTCCCCCCTGCAGTCCTGGTTCTGGTGTCAGGGGAATCATGATGAGGACACCTCTGGGTGCTGGGAACCAAGGAAGGGCTTCAGCCAGGTTACAGACAAGGCCTCATTACAGCGAGCTCAGGTTGCAGAGACATTTAGGGACACAGTTCCCTCCTCAGACTGCTTGGCAGCTCTGACCCAGCTGTGCTGAGACAGTCACAGAATCATTCCAGTTGGGAAATCCCCCCAGGACCACCCAGTCCAACACCAGCCCAGCCCCACCATGGCCACCTCCATGGGGACTCCACCACCTCCCTGGGCAGCCTCTGCCAGGCCCTGACCACTCCTGCACCAAAGACATTTTGCCTCCTCTCCAACCTCAGCCTCCCCTGGCACAATTTCAGCCATTTCCTCTCCTATCCCCTGAGCCTGGGAAGCAGAGCCCAACCCCCAGATCACTGCAGCCTCCTCTCAGAGCTGCAGAGAGCAATGAGGTCTCCCTCAGCCTCCTCTCCTCCACACTGAATCCCCCCAGCCCCCTCAGTTGCTCCTCCCCAGCCACTCCTCCCCAGCCCTGCTCCCCAGACCCTTCCCCAGCTCTGTTGCCCTTCTCTGGCCCTGCTCCAGCCTCTCAATGTCCTTCTTGGAGTGAGGGACCCCAGGATTTGAGGAGCATCCTCCCCACTGCTTCAGCCAAATCCCAATCCTTCAATGTCATCTTCCTTCGAAATCCTTCCTAGTGCCAAGTTCCACACCAGACCTCAGCCACTGCCAGCTCCAGCTCTTTGCTTCTCTCATTTCTTGTCCCAAGCCACTGATCAGTGGGAGCGATGAGGGCAGCTTGGCCAGGCCTGAGCATGGCTGTGCTACAACCTCCCAGCCCTGGCAGGCGCAGCACAGCTCCAGCAGTGTCTGCCTGGGGGTGGACAGCACAGAGGAGGGAATGAGGAGCAGCTGGGGGGGCAGAGGGCCAGCCAACCCCTCAAGAAGGCTGAGGGGATGCCACTGCTCTGGCCACACTGCCTACTGCACCACACAGCCCACTGCACCACACTGCCCACTGCACCACACAGCCCACTGCACCACACTGCCCACTGCACCATGCTGCACACTGCACCACACTGCCCACTGCACCACGCTGCACACTGCACCACGCTGCCCACTGCACCACGCTGCACACTGCACCACACTGCCCACTGCACCACGCTGCCCACTGCACCACGCTGCACACTGCACCACACTGCCCACTGCGTCATGCTGTCCACTGCACCACGCTGCCCACTGCACCACACTGCCCACTGCACCATGCTGCCCACTGCACCACACTGGCCACTGCACCACACTGGCCACTGCACCACACTGCCCACTGCACCACGCTGCCCACTGCACCATGCTGCCCACTGCACCACGCTGCCCACAGCACCACGCTGCCCACTGCACCACGCTGCCCACAGCACCACACTGCCCACTGCACCATGCTGCCCACTGCACCACGCTGCCCACTGCACCACGCTGCCCACTGCACCATGCTGCCCACTGCACTACACTGCCCACAGCACCACGCTGTCCACTGCACCACGCTGTCCACTGCACCATGCTGCCCACTGCACCACACTGTCCACTGCACCACGCTGCCCACTGCACCACGCTGCCCACTGCACCATGCTGCCCACTGCACCATGCTGCCCACTGCACCACGCTGCACACTGCACCACACTGCCCACTGCACCACACTGCCCACTGCACCATGCTGCCCACTGCACCACACGGCAAACTGCACCAAGCTGCACACTGCACCACACTGCCCACTGCACCACACTGCCCACAGCACCACGCTGCCCACTGCACCACGCTGCCCACTGCACCATGCTGCCCACTGCACCACGCTGCCCACAGCACCACGCTGCCCACTGCACCACGCTGCCCACAGCACCACACTGCCCACTGCACCATGCTGCCCACTGCACCACGCTGCCCACTGCACCACGCTGCCCACTGCACCATGCTGCCCACTGCACTACACTGCCCACAGCACCACGCTGTCCACTGCACCACGCTGTCCACTGCACCATGCTGCCCACTGCACCACACTGTCCACTGCACCACGCTGCCCACTGCACCACGCTGCCCACTGCACCATGCTGCCCACTGCACCATGCTGCCCACTGCACCACGCTGCACACTGCACCACACTGCCCACTGCACCACACTGCCCACTGCACCATGCTGCCCACTGCACCACACGGCAAACTGCACCAAGCTGCACACTGCACCACACTGCCCACTGCACCACGCTGCCCACAGCACCACGCTGCCCACTGCACCACGCTGCCCACTGCACTACACTGCCCACTGCACCACACTGCACACTGCACCACGCTGCCCACTGCACCATGCTGCCCTCTGCACCACGCTGCCCACTGCGTCATGCTGTCCACTGCACCACGCTGCCCACTGCACCACACTGCCCACTGCACCATGCTGCCCACTGCACCACACTGGCCACTGCACCACACTGCCCACTGCACCACGCTGCCCACTGCACCATGCTGCCCACTGCACCACGCTGCCCACAGCACCACGCTGCCCACTGCACCACGCTGCCCACAGCACCACACTGCCCACTGCACCATGCTGCCCACTGCACCACGCTGCCCACTGCACCACGCTGCCCACTGCACCATGCTGCCCACTGCACTACACTGCCCACAGCACCACGCTGTCCACTGCACCACGCTGTCCACTGCACCATGCTGCCCACTGCACCACACTGTCCACTGCACCACGCTGCCCACTGCACCATGCTGCCCACTGCACCATGCTGCCCACTGCACCACGCTGCACACTGCACCACACTGCCCACTGCACCACACTGCCCACTGCACCATGCTGCCCACTGCACCACACGGCAAACTGCACCAAGCTGCACACTGCACCACACTGCCCACTGCACCACACTGCCCACAGCACCACGCTGCCCACTGCACCACGCTGCCCACTGCACCATGCTGCCCACTGCACCACGCTGCCCACAGCACCACGCTGCCCACTGCACCATGCTGCCCACTGCACCACGCTGCCCACTGCACCACGCTGCCCACTGCACCATGCTGCCCACTGCACTACACTGCCCACAGCACCACGCTGTCCACTGCACCACGCTGTCCACTGCACCATGCTGCCCACTGCACCACACTGTCCACTGCACCACGCTGCCCACTGCACCACGCTGCCCACTGCACCATGCTGCCCACTGCACCATGCTGCCCACTGCACCACGCTGCACACTGCACCACACTGCCCACTGCACCACACTGCCCACTGCACCATGCTGCCCACTGCACCACACGGCAAACTGCACCAAGCTGCACACTGCACCACACTGCCCACTGCACCACGCTGCCCACAGCACCACGCTGCCCACTGCACCACGCTGCCCACTGCACTACACTGCCCACTGCACCACACTGCACACTGCACCACGCTGCCCACTGCACCATGCTGCCCTCTGCACCACGCTGCCCACTGTGTCATGCTGTCCACTGCACCATGCTGCCCACTGCACCACGCTGCCCACTGTGTCATGCTGTCCACTGCACCATGCTGCCCTCTGCACCACGCTGCCCACTGTGTCATGCTGCCCACTGCACCATGCTGCCCACTGCGTCATGCTGCCCACTGCACCACGCTGCCCACTGCGTCATGCTGTCCACTGCACCATGCTGCCCACTGCGTCATGCTGTCCACTGCACCATGCTGCCCGCAGCACCACACTGCCCACTGCACCATGCTGCCCACTGCACCACGCTGCCCACTGCACCACGCTGCCCACTGCACCATGCTGCCCACAGCACCACACTGCCCACTGCACCATGCTGCCCACTGCACGATGCTGCCCACTGAACCACACTGCCCACTGCACCATGCTGCCCACTGCACCACACTGCCCACTGCACCATGCTGCCCACTGCACGATGCTGCCCACTGAACCACACTGCCCACTGCACCACGCTGCCCACTGCACCACACTGCCCACTGCACCATGCTGCCCACAGGACCACACTGCCCACTGCACCATGCTGCCCACTGCACGATGCTGCCCACTGAACCACACTGCCCACTGCACCATGCTGCCCACTGCACCACGCTGTCCACTGCACCACGCTGTCCACTGCACCATGCTGCCCACTGCACCACACTGCCCACAGCACCACGCTGCCCACTGCACCATGCTGTCCACTGCACCACGCTGCCCACTGCACCACGCTGCCCACTGCACCACACTGCCCACTGCACGATGCTGCCCACTGCAACATGCTGCCCACTTCACCACACTGCCTACTGCACCATGCTGCCCACTGCACCACGCTGTCCACTGCACCATGCTGCCCACTGCACCACACTGCCCACAGCACCACGCTGCCCACTGCACCATGCTGCCCACTGCACTACACTGCCCACTGCACCACGCTGTCCACTGCACCATGCTGCCCACTGCACCACACTGCCCACAGCACCACGCTGCCCACTGCACCATGCTGCCCACTGCACTACACTGCCCACTGCACCACACTGCCCACAGCACCACGCTGCCCACTGCAAAACGCTGCCCACTGCACCATGCTGCCCACTGCAACATGCTGCCCACTTCACCACACTGCCTACTGCACCATGCTGCCCACTGCACCACGCTGCACACTGCACCACGCTGCCCACTGCACCACGCTGCCCACTGCACCACACTGCCCACTGCACCACGCTGCCCACTGCACCACGCTGCACACTGCACCACACTGCCCACTGCACCACGCTGCCCACTGCACCACACTGCCCACTGCGTCATGCTGTCCACTGCACCACGCTGCCCACTGCACCACGCTGCCCACTGCACCAAGCTGCACACTGCACCACACTGCCTACTGCACCACGCTGCCCACTGCACCACGCTGCACACTGCACCACACTGCCCACTTCACCACACTGCCCACTGCACCATAATGCCCACTGCACTACACTGCCCACTGCACCACGCTGCCCACTGCACCACACTGCCCAATGCACCACACTGCCCACTGCACCAGACTGCCCACTGCACCATGCTGCCCTCTGCACCATGCTGCCCACTGCACCACGCTGCCCACTGCACCATAATGCCCACTGCACCACACTGCCCACTGCAACACGCTGCCCACTGCACCACACTGCCCACTGCACCACACTGCCCACTGCACCATGCTGCCCACTGCACCACACTGCCCACTGCACCACGCTGCACACTGCACCACGCTGCCCACTGCACCACACTGCCCACTGCACCATGCTGCCCACTGCACCACACTGGCCACTGCACCACACTGCCCACTGCACCACGCTGCCCACTGCACCACGCTGCCCACTGCACCATGCTGCCCACTGCACCACACTGCCCACTGCACCACGCTGCCCACTGCACCACACTGCCCACAGCACCACGCTGCCCACTGCACCACGCTGCCCACTGCACCACACTGCCCACTGCACCATGCTGCCCACTGCACCACGCTGCTCACTGCACCATGCTGCCCACTGCACTACACTGCCCACTGCACCACGCTGCCCACAGCACCACGCTGCCCACTGCACCACACTGCCCACTGCACCACGCTGCCCACTGCACCATGCTGCCCACTGCACCACGCTGCACACTGCACCACACTGCCCACAGCACCACGCTGCCCACTGCACCACACTGCTCACAGCACCACGCTGCCCACTGCACCACACTGCCCACTGCACCATGCTGCCCACTGCACCACACTGCCCACTGCACCATGCTGCACACTGCACCACACTGCCCACAGCACCACACTGCCCACAGCACCACACTGCTCACAGCACCACGCTGCCCACAGCACCACGCTGCCCACTGCACCACGCTGCCCACTGCACCATGCTGCCCACTGCACTACACTGCCCACTGCACCATGCTGCCCACTGCACCACACTGCCCACTGCACCACGCTGCACACTGCAGCATGCTGCCCACTGCACCATGCTGCCCACTGCCCCACACTGCCCACTGCACCACGCTGCCCACTGCACCATGCTGCCCACTGCACCACGCTGCCTACTGAACCACACTGCCCACTGCACCATGCTGCCCACTGCACCACACTGCCCACTGCACCACGCTGCCCACTGCACCACACTGCCCACTGCACCACGCTGCCCACTGCAATACACTGCCCACTGCACCATGCTGCCCACTGCACCACACTGCCCACTGCACCACGCTGCCCACTGCACCATGCTGCCCACTGCACTACACTGCCCACTGCACCATGCTGCCCACTGCACCACACTGCCCACTGCACCACACTGCACACTGCACCACGCTGCCCACTGCACCATGCTGCCCTCTGCACCACGCTGCCCACTGTGTCATGCTGTCCACTGCACCATGCTGCCCACTGCACCACGCTGCCCACTGTGTCATGCTGTCCACTGCACCATGCTGCCCTCTGCACCACGCTGCCCACTGTGTCATGCTGCCCACTGCACCATGCTGCCCACTGCATCATGCTGCCCACTGCACCATGCTGCCCACTGCACCACACTGCCCACAGCACCACGCTGCCCACTGCACCATGCTGTCCACTGCACCACGCTGCCCACTGCACCACACTGCCCACAGCACAATGCTGCCCACTGCACCACACTGTCCACTGCACCACGCTGCCCACAGCACCACGCTGTCCACTGCACCACGCTGCCCACTGCACCATGCTGCCCACTGCACTACACTGCCCACTGCACCACACTGCCCACAGCACCACGCTGCCCACTGCACCACGCTGCCCACTGCACCATGCTGCCCACTGCAACATGCTGCCCACTTCACCACACTGCCCACTGCACCATAATGCCCACTGCACTACACTGCCCACTGCACCACGCTGTCCACTGCACCACACTGCCCACTGCACCTTAATGCCCACTGCACCACACTGCCCACTGCACCATAATGCCCACTGCACTACACTGCCCACTGCACCACGCTGCCCACTGCACCACACTGCCCAATGCACCACACTGCCCACTGCACCAGACTGCCCACTGCACCATGCTGCCCTCTGCACCATGCTGCCCTCTGCACCACGCTGCCCACTGCACCATAATGCCCACTGCACCACACTGCCCAATGCACCACACTGCCCACTGCACCACACTGCCCACTGCACTACACTGCCCACTGCACCACGCTGCCCACTGCAACACGCTGCCCACTTCACCACACTGCCCACTGCACCACACTGCTCACTGCACCACACTGCCCACTGCACCACGCTGCCCACTGCACCACACTGCCCACTGCACCACACTGCCCGCTGCACCACGCTGCCCACTGCAACACGCTGCCCACTTCACCACACTGCCCACTGCACCACACTGCTCACTGCACCACACTGCCCACTGCACCACGCTGCCCACTGCACCATGCTGCCCACTGCAACACGCTGCCCACTGCACCACGCTGCCCACTGCACCACACTGCCCACTTCTCCACACTGCTCAGTGCACCACACTGCCCACTGCACCACGCTGCCCACTGCACCACACTGGCCACCACCCAAGGCCTTCTCTTTCTACTGCCTCCTCCTGCTTGCAGATGCTGCAATGTCTCCATCACTTCCCCTCCTTTGTGTGAGCAACTCTGCCAGCTGTGGAGCTGGCACTGCAATCTCCCAAGCCTCTGTGGAGCTGGCAAAGGAATCCCCCAGTTCTCTGTGGAGCTGGCACAGGAATCCCCCAGCCCTCTGTGGAGCTGGCACAGGAATCCCCCAGACTTCCTTTCCATTTCCCACTGGGCCATTGGTCTCAGCCCCCCAGGCACCAGCTCAGAAGGGCTCTCTACAGTTCAGTTTATCTCCTAAGAAGAAATTTGGTGTAATAGAAGCAGCCTGAGGGTGCAACATCCAAAATCCATCCCCACATCATCAGCTCTCAGCTCAGCTGTTGGCCTGGATGTTGCTGTCACAGCTCAACAGGACTGGGAGGACCTCTGTGTCCAGGAGCTCTGTGTACCAACAAAGAGAAAAGCAGGTAAGAATGCTAGGAGGCCTGCCTGGGTGGGCAAGGAGCTACTGGACACACTGTCACTTAAAAGGAAACTCTACAGGAAGTGGAGAGAAGGACAGGTAGAACAGGGGGAATATAAGGAAGCTGCCCGAGCAGCAAGAGTCCTGGTCAGGAAAGCCAAAGCAGAGTTTGAGTTGAATCTAGCCAGGGAGATTAAAGGGAACACTAAGAACTTCTACAGGTATATGAATGGGAAGAAGAATCCTAGGGAAGGTGTGGGCCCCCTCAGAAAGGAAACTGGTGACATGGTCACATGTGATGAGGAAAAGGCTGAGGTGCTTAATAACTTCTTTACCTCAGTCTTCACTGCAAGGGCCTCCAGCCACACTCCTGATGTTATGGAAGTCAAAGCCAGGGACGGGGAGGAAGAACTGCCCATTGTAAGTGCAGATCAGGTTGGTGATCATCTGAAGAACCTGAAAGTGTTCAAGTCCATGGGACCCGATGGGATACACCCACGGGTACTGAGAGAACTGGCAGAGGAGGTTGCTGAACCCCTCTCTATTATATTTCAAAAGTCCTGGCAGTCTGGTGAAGTCCCCACAGACTGGAAAAGGGGAAACATTGCCCCCATCTGCAAAAAGGGCAAGAAGGAGGAACCAGGGAACTCCAGGCCAGTCAGTCTCACCTCTGTGCCTGGAACAGATCATGGAGCAGATCCTCCTGGAGTCACTACTGGCTCAAAAGAATAGTGAAGAGGTGATTGGGAACAGTCAGCATGGCTTTGCCAAGGGCAAATCCTGCCTGACCAACCTGGTGGCCTTCTATGAGCAGGTGACAAAATTAATAGATGAGGGGAGAGCAACTGATGTCGTTTACCTGGACCTGAGCAAAGCCTTTGACACTGTCCCGCACCACATCCTGGTCTCCAAACTGGTGACACAGGGGTGTGATGGGTGACCACTAGATGGATAAGGAACTGGCTTGATGGCCGCACCCAAAGAGTGGCTGTCAATGGCTCCATGGCCCAGGGGAGGCCAGGGACAAGCAGAGTCCCTCAGGGATCAGTCCTGGGACCAGGCTTGATCAACAACTTTGTGGGGGACATGGACAGTGGCATTGAGTGCACCCTCAGCAGGGTTGCTGATGACACCAAGCTGTGTGGTGCAGCAGACAGGCTGGAGGGAAGGGAGGCCATCCAGAGGGACCTGGACAGGCTGGAGAGGTGGGCACAAGCCAACCTCATGAAGTTCAATAAGAGCAAGTGCAGGGTCCTGCATCTGGCTGGAGGCAATCCCAGGCACAAATGCAGGCTGGGCAGGGACTGGCTGGAAAGCAGCCCTGAGGAGAGAGCCTTGGGGGTGCTGGTGGACAAAAAGCTCAACATGAGCTCTCAGTGTGCACTTGCAGCCCACAAAGCCAATCAGATCCTGGGCTGCAGCAGGAGAAGTGTGGCCAGCAGGGCAAGGGAGGTGATTCTCCCCCTCTGCTCAGCTCTGGGGAGACCCCACCTGGAGTACTGTGTCCAGTTCTGGAGCCCCTATGGCAAGAGGGATGTGGAGGTGCTGGAAGGTGTCCAGAGCAGGGCCAGGAGGAGGAGCAGAGGGCTGGAGCACCTCTCCTGTGAGGACAGACTGAAGGAGCTGGGGCTGTTCAGTCTGCAGAAGAGAAGGCTCCCAGGTGACCTCATTGTGGCCTTCCAGTATCTGAAGGGGGCTACAGGAAGGCTGGGGAGGGACTGCTCAGGCTCTCAGGTAGTGATAGGACTAGGGGGAATGGAATGAAGCTGGAGGTGGGGAGATTGAGGCTGGAGGGGAGGAGGAAGTTCTTCCCCATGAGAGTGGTGAAGCCCTGGAATGGGTTGTGCAGGGAGGTGGTTGAGGCCCCAGCCCTGGAGGTGTTTAAGGCCAGGCTGGCTGAGGCTCTGGCCAGGCTGATCTAGTGTGGGGTGTCCCTGCCCATGGCAGGGGGGTTGGAACTAGATGATCCTTGTGGTCCCTTCCAACCCTAAATGAAACTATGAAACTATGAAACTATGAAAGCTGAAGGTAGAAACCACACAGATGGAAGAGAGTCCCAGACCCCAGCATGGAGGGGTTGGAAGGGACCTCTGGAGCTCCCCCAGTCCAACCCTCCCTGCTCCAGCAGGGCTCCCACAGCAGCTTGCCCAGGAGGACAATGCCCAGGGGGGGTTGGAAGCTCTCCACACCAGGAGACTCCACAACCTCTCTGGGCAGCCTGCTCCAGGCCTCCAGCACCCTCACACCAAGGAATTTTCTCCTCCTGCTCAGGTGGAACCTCCTGGGCTGCAGTTTGTGCCCCCTGCCCCTTGTGCTGTCCCTGGGCACCACTGAGAGGATCCTGGCCCCATGCTGCAGCTCTCAGCTGAGCTCTGCAGGCCCTGCCTGGGTGTTACTCATTTACTGCACTTATCCTTCCATCTCCTCTGCTTCCTCTCACATTTCACCCTCCACTGCCCCTCAGCTCCTTCTCTGGCAGAGCTGCTTCTGCTCTGGGGAATCCCCTGCAGAGCTTTTGCAAGGTCAGACACCAAACATCCAACTTTGCCTTTTCACATCGTGTCCCAGGCAGCCTCACAGCCTGGGGAGCTTGGATGGAGCACCCAGCAAAGCTCTCATGGAAAGGTGAGACACCAAGCAGGGCCTCCTGAGACCTCCCCCTCCCTTCTCTTGGGGGAGGATCTGTGGCTGCATTCCCATTTGAAGCACTTTTTGCTTATCAGATTTGGGCTTCTGCTTCCTGTGGCAGCCTTTGTTTCCCCAGCTCTGACTGGTGCTGCAGATCTGCTCCTGGCTCCCTCTGGAACGTTCAGGTCAGACTCCTGGAAGAGATCCAAGCAGTGGTGACCAAACTGCAGGGTGAGGCACAGCCCCTGAGCTGCCTGGCAGCCTCCTGCAGTGAGAGACTGCATCAGGGGACAGGGCGCTCATGGAGGCAGGCAGTGGCTTGGCTTGGAACCTGGGTGACAGTCACAGAGCAGCCACAGCTGGAAGAGACCTCAAAGCTCCTCCAGCTCCAACCCCAGCCATGGGCAGGGAGCCCTCCCCAATCCCAGGCTGCTCAGGGCCTCATCCAGCCTGGTCCTGAACACCTCCAGGGAGGGGACAGCCACAGCCTCCCTGGGCAGCCTGTGCCAGGCTCTCCCCAGCCTCACTCTCAACAATCTCTTCCTCATCTCCAGTCTCAGTCTCTCCTCTCCCAGCTCAAAGTCATTGTTTCTCATCCTGGCACTGCCAGCCCTTGTCCAGAGTCCCTCCCCAGCTCTCCTGGAGCCCTTCAGGTCCTGGCAGGCTGCTCTGAGGTCTCCCTGGAGCCTTCTCTTCCCCAGGCTGAACTCTTGGGCAGCAGATGTCACCTGTCTGTAGTTCTGTAAAGCCCTGGACACAGCTGCACAGAAGATCTTTCCCTCTAAGCTGGAGAGGTGTGGGTTGGCTGGGTGGGCTGCCCAGTGGACAGAGAGTTGGTTGGATGATTGCATCCCAAGGGTAGCAGGCAAGAGCTTGATGTCCAGATGGAGATGGGTGGCAAGTGCTGGCCCTGAAGAGTCTGTATGGGGCCCACTGCTGCTGCTACCTTCATCAGTGCTACAGACAGGGAGACTGAGGCACCCTCAGCAAGGGGCAGAGGACACTGAGTGGTGTGGGACTGAGGGACAGCATCCACCCAGAGGGACCTGGGCAGGACAGGGAAGTGGTCTCATGAGAACCTCATGAGGTTCAACAAGGCCAAGGGAAAGTTTCTGCCCCTGGCTGGAGACTGAGACTGCAGAGGAGGAAGAAATTCCTGACAGGGAGGCTGGGGAGACTCTGGCACAGGCTGCCCAGGGAGGCTGTGGCTGTCCCCTCCCTGGAGGTGTTCAGGGCCAGGCTGGATGAGGCCTTGAGCAGCCTGGGCTGGGGGAGGGGTCCCTGCCCATGGCAGGGGGCTGGCACTGGCTGAGCTTTGAGGTCCTTTCCAACCCAACCATCCTGTGCTGCTGTGATTCTATTTCAGTTACAGTCTCGCAGTCTCACAGCATCACCAAGGTTGGAAGAGACCTCAAGGATCATCGAGTCCAAGCTGTCACCACAGACCTCATGACTAGACCATGGCAACAAGTGTCACATTCAATCCCCTCCTGAACCCCTCCAGGGCTGGGGCCTCAACCACCTCCCTGCACAACCCATTCCAGGGTCTCACCACTCTCATGGTGAAGAACTTCCTCCTCACATCTAGCCTGAATCTCCCCACCTCCAGCTTCATTCCATTCCCCCTAGTCCTATCACTACCTGAGAGCCTGAGCAGTCCCTCCCCAGCCTTCCTGTAGCCCCCTGCAGATCCTGGAAGGCCACAATGAGGTCACCTCAGAGCCTTCTCTTCTGCAGACTGAACAGCCCCAACTCCTTCAGTCTGTCCTCATAGGAGAGGTGCTCCAGCCCTCTGATCATCCTCGTGGCCCTTCTCTGGACACCTTCCAGCACCTCCAGATCCCTCTTGCCATAGGGGCTCCAGAGCTGGAGGCAGGACTCCAGGTGGGGTCTCCCCAGAGCTGAGCAGAGGGGGAGGATCACCTCCCTTGCCCTGCTGGCCACACTTCTCCTGCTGCAGCCCAGGCTCTGCTTGGCTTTCTGGGCTGCAAGTGCACACTGAGAGCTCCTGCTGAGCTTCTCCTCCCCCAGCACCCCCAAGGCTCTCTCCTCAGGGCTGCTTTCCAGCCAGTCCCTGCCCAGCCTGCATTTGTGCCTGGGATTGCCTCCAGCCAGCTGCAGGACCCTGCCCTTGCTCTTGTTGCACCTCCTGAGGTTGGCTTGTGCCCACCTCTCCAGCCTGCCCAGCTCCCTCTGGATGGATCCCTTCCCTCCAGCTGTCTGCTGCCCCACACAGCTTGGTGTCATCAGCAACCCTGCTGAGGCTGCACTCAGTGCCACTCTCCATGGCACTGACAAAGATGTTCTTCCTCCTCTCCAGTCTCAGTCTCTCCTCTCCCAGCTCAAAGCCATTGTTCCTCCTCCTGGCACTCCCAGCCCTTGTCCGGAATCCCTCCCCAGCTCTCCTGGAGCCCTTCAGGTCCTGGCAGGCTGCTCTGAGGTCTCCCTGGAGCCTTCTCCTCTGCAGGCTGCACACAGGGAGCCTCCTTTCCTACCCAGCCCTGAGCAGCCATTCACAGCTCCCTGCCTAAAGTATTTTTCCCCTACCAGAAGCCCCTGGACAGAAAGGGCTCTCAGCCTTTGCTCCTCTCAGAGCTGCTCCAGGCCCCTCAGCAGCTTTTCAGCCTCCCCTGGGCTCTCTCCAGCAGGTCTCTGTCTCCCTTCAACTGGGGAACCCAGAACTGGACTCAGTCCTGCAGCTGTGGCCCCATCAGGACAGAGCAGAGGGGGAGGAGAACCTCCCTTGCCCTGCTGGGCACCCTCCTCCTCATGCCCCCAGAGCCCAGGTGTGAGGCAAAGCCAGGCCCAGCCCTTCCATGGCTGCTGAGCTGGCAGCTGGGGGGCAGGGCTGGCTGGGGGCAGCAGCAGGGTGACAGCCTGGTGCCTGCCAGCCCTTGCAGCCTCTCTGCCTGGTCAAAGGTCTCTCCAAACATCCCCCATCCATTAAGAGCTGACCTTTCCCTCTGTGTGGCTGAGATTTGAGCTCCTGGATAGCTGCAGGCTATGGGTGCTTCTCTGGGGGTCTGGCAGAGCCAGCTCAGCCCTCCCAGAGCCCCCAGCAGCATTCCTCAGCTGGGCTCTCCCACCCCACCTCCCACCTCTCCTCCAGCAGCCTGGAGGCCATGCAGAGCCTGCTGGCAGCTGGACATTCCTGCTGGGCACTGTCAAGTTTGCTTCTCCCTCCAGGAGCAAGCAGCCAAGTGAGGCTCAGAGCTCAGCAGGAAATGCTCCTGGCCTGCCCAGGGCAGGTTTAGACAGATTGGGAGCTTCTCCCATCCTGGGGTGAGCAAAGCAAAGGCTGGGGGGGGCTGGGGGCTGCTGACAGCCTGGGCATCCAGTGGGGTCAGGCAGACTTGTCCTTGAGGATCAGCTGAACTGGAATGGGGACACAGCCCTGAGGAAAGAGCCTTGGGGGTGCTGGGTGCTGAGAGCTCCCCAGGAGCCAGCAGAGCCTCCTGCAGCCCTCAGGCAGCTGGGTGCTGGCTGCAGCCAGAGCAGGGTGGGCAGAGGGCAGCAGAGGGGATTCTGCCCCTGGGCTCTGCCCTGCTCAGACCTCACCTCCAGTCCTGCCTCCAGCTCTGCTGTCCCCAGCAGGAGGAGGACACAGAGGTGCTGGAGTGAGGCCAGAGGAGGCCACAAGGATGCTCCAAGGGCTGGAGCAGCTCTGCTGGGAGCACAGGCTGAGGGAGCTGGGGGTGCTCAGCCTGCAGAGGAGAAGGCTCCAGGGGCACCTCAGAGCTGCTGCCAGGAGCTGAAGGGATCCTGCAGGGAGGCTGCAGAGAGACTTCTGCTGAGGGGGTCTGAGCCAGGCCAAGGGGGAAGGGTTTGGAGCTGAGACAGAACAGGGTCAGACTGCAGCTAAGGAAGAAGCTCTGCAGCAGGAGGCTGGGGAGGCTCTGGCACAGGCTGCCCAGGGTGGCTCTGGCTGCCTCCTGCCTGGAGGTGTCCAAGGCCAGGCTGGATGAGGCCCTGGGCTGGTGGGAGGTGTCCTGGGCATGGCAGGGGCTTGGAGCAGAAGATCTCTGAGGTCCCTTCCAGCCTGAGCCACTCTGTGGTTCCATGCTTCTCACAACCAGAGGGCAGCAGCTCAGGGACAGAGACTTTGCCCTGCTCCCTGTGCTCCCAGAGGAGCTCTGCCCCTGGATGTCCTGTGCCAGAGCCAAGCACCCCTCCTGCTCTCCTCCTACTTTCCTCCAGGTGCTAAGGTTGCTGTGAGGAAGCCTCAGGCTCCCCTCTCCCCTCTCAGCACCCAGCTCTGCCCTGGCTTTGCAAACCCCATGCCAGGGGCAGGCTGCCCACTGCACCAAGGGCCTTTCTTCTCTCTCCCTTCCTCCCCTTTCCCTCCTCTTTTCCAGCTCTCCCTCCTTCAATCTCCTCCTTCCTGCCTGGAGGTTTGGGATGCTCCTGGCCAGCAGCTGTGCCTCACTGCAGGCAGCCTCCTCTCACCTGTGGCTTCCTGCCTTGCTTGGAGCTAGCTTGCATGGGTGGCTTTGGCACCAGGAGCTGAGCATGAAGCAGAATTCCTCTTCAGGAGTGCTGCCAGCTCCTTGTCCCTGGCACTGAGGAGTGCTCAGGGCATGGCTGCCTTGGGAGGGCCAGGACCCTTGAGCAGACACCATCTGATTGGCTTCTCCAGACAGTCCTCAGGCCCCTGCAGCAGGGGGGCTTGGCTCAGGGTCTTGGAGCTGGTTGAGGTTTCTCTGGCTTCCAGAATGTAGCAGCTCAGACAGAGCTCCACAGGGCTGCAGGAGCAGTGCCCTGGATGTGCACAGCTGCTGAGGGGCTGCTCCTCACCCTGCTGCTGCTGCTGCTGGCATTGCCCTCACGAGGGGAGAGCACAAATGCACAGCCCAGCTGCTTCCTTCTCTGAGTGTTGCTCTGGATGAGGAGAGCTGGAAACCCACAGCAGCCTTCCAGTGCCTAAAGGGGGCTGCAGGAGAGCTGGGCAGGGACTTGTGAGCTGGCAGTGCCAGGAGGAGAGACAATGGCTTTGAGCTGGGAGAGGAGAGACTGAGATTGGAGAGGAGGAAGAAATTGTTGGCAGTGAGGCTGGGGAGAGCCTGGCACAGGCTGCCCAGGGAGGCTGTGGCTGTCCCCTCCCTGGGGGTGCTCAGGGCCAGGCTGGATGAGGCCCTGAGCAGCCTGGGCTGGGGGAGGGCTCCCTGCCCATGGCAGGGACTGGCACTGGAGGAGCTTTGAGGTCCCTTCCAACCCAACCCTTCTGTGACAAGGGATTTAAAAGAGGACAAGGATGGGGAATGGGAGATGGAGACTGAGCAGAGCAGGAAGCCTTCCTCTTCCTGAGGTCCAGCAGCTCCCTGGAGCCAGCCAGGCATGAGCCAAGGGCTGGCCAGGAGAGACCAGCAGAGTCTGGCTGCAGGGACAACCAAGACAGCCCCCCCAGCATGAAAGCAGCCTCACAAAGCAGGCAGAAAGTGCCTGAGAATGTCCCCAGCAGAGCCAACCAGCAGCTGCCTGCTGAGGCATGGGAGAGCTCTCTTTGTCTCTTTAATTTCATGCTTATCATCAAACCCCTCATTAAAGGGCTGAGTATTAGGGGAGAGACTGGAGGCTTTCTGCTCTGGCTTCTCTAATCCTTCAGCCCCTCCCTTCCCTCCTGTCCCACTTTCTCCCTGCCACAGCCAGCCAAGGGTCAGGAGGCAGTGCCCTGTGCTGGGCTCCCCACACGGGCAGGGCTGAGGGTGCAAAGCCCCAGGTCGAGGCCAGGAGGGCAAATCCTGGGCCCCACCAGAGCTCAGCTGGGCAGCTCTGGCTGCAGGCAGCACACCCAGCACCTCCCCTGGGATGGAGCAGAGCTGCAGGGCCTCAGGAGCAGGATGAGCCCCAGGGATCTGAGCAGCAGGAGGAAGATTCTGATTCAGAGAAACATCAAAGCATCACCAGGGTGACTGAGCCCTCAGGCTGGGGCTGAGCCCTTGGAGAGCAGCTCTGGGGGTCCTGGTGGGCAGCAGGGTGCCCAGGGGCCAGCAGTGTGCCCTCGTGGCCAAGGGCATCCCAGGCTGCATGGAGTGTGGGCAGCAGGTTGGGAGAGCCTCTCCTGCCCCTCTGCTGTGCCCTGCTGAGGCCACAGCTGGAGTGCTGCCTCCAGTTCTGGGCTCCCCAGGGCAAGAAGGAGAGGAGCTGCTGCACAGGGGACAGCAAAGGGCTACAAGGATGCTGAGGGGCCTGGGGCAGCTCTGTGGGGGGGAAAGGCTGAGAGAACTGGGGCTCTGTAGCCTGGAACAGAGGAGCCTGAGGGGTCTCATCAATCCTATCTGGGGGGGTGTCAGCAGGCTGGGGCCAGGCTCTGCTCAGTGCTCCCCAGTGACAGGGCAGGGAGTGAAGGGCACACACTTGAACATGGGAAGCTGCAAGGAAACAGGAGGAGGAACTTCTGCATTTCAGGCTGCTGGAGGCCTGCAGCAGGCTGCCCAGAGAGCTGCTGGAGTCTCCTCTGCAGACATTCCCAACCCACCTGGACCTCTCCCTGGGTGACCTTCTCTAGGAGACCCTGCCTTGGACTCAGTGATCTCCAGAGGTCCCTCCCAGCCTGTGCTGTCCCTGTGGGGTGTCACATGGAACTGTCCCTGCAAGGCAGCTGGGAGCAGGGGGGATGGAGGAGCAGGAGGGATGGAGGGGCAGGGGCGATGGAGGAGCAGGGGGGATGGAGGGACAGGAGGGATGGAGGAGCAGGAGGGATGGAGGGGCAGGGGGCATGGAGGAGCAGGGGGGATGGAGGAGCAGGGGGGATGGAGGGACAGGAGGGATGGAGGAGCAGGAGGGATGGAGGGGCAGGGGCGATGGAGGAGCAGGGGGGATGGAGGGACAGGAGGGATGGAGGAGCAGGGGGGATGGAGGAGCAGGGGGGGGTGGAGGGACAGGAGGGATGGAGGGGCAGGGGGGATGGAGGGGCAGGGGGGGGTGGAGGGACAGGAGGGATGGAGGGGCAGGGGGGATGGAGGGGCAGGGGGGGGTGGAGGGGCAGGGGGGGTGGAGGGACAGGAGGGATGGAGGGGCAGGGGGGATGGAGGGGCAGGGGGGGTGGAGGGGCAGGGGGGGTGGAGGAGCAGGGGGGGTGGAGGGACAGGAGGGATGGAGGGGCAGGGGGGATGGAGGGGCAGGGGGGGTGGAGGGACAGGAGGGATGGAGGGGCAGCAGTGCTGCCTCGAAGCCAGGAGGCTGTTTCAGCTGAAGGCAGCAGTGTGCCACTGGGGCTAAGCCCTGCTCAGGGGCTGGGCTGCTCTCAGCCCTGCTGCTGGCAGGCAGGGGCAGGACACAGCCTGAAGCAGCTGCCTGCAGCCTTGCTTGGAAAACCTTCTTCAGGCCATGGGAGGATTTTGGCCAAGGCAGGAGCCAGGCAGGCAGTCCCCAGGCTCACAGGGACCTGTGGCAGTGTCCTGCCTGCTGCTCCAGCTGATGCACATCACAGAGTCACAGAATGGGTTGGGAAGGAAGAGACCTCAAAGCTCAGCCAGTGCCAGCCCCTGCCATGGGCAGGGACACCTCCCCCAGCCCAGGCTGCTCAGGGCCTCATCCAGCCTGGCCCTGGACACCCCCAGGGAGAGCACAGCCACAGCCTCCCTGGGCAGCCTGTGCCAGGCTCTCCCCAGCCTCACTCTCAACAATCTCTTCCTCCTCTCCAGTCTCAATCTCTCCTCTCCCAGCTCAAAGCTATTGACTCCTGTCCCAGCCCTTGTCCCAGTCCCTCCCCTGCTCTCCTGGAGCCCTTCAGGTCCTGGAAGGCTGCTCCGAGGTCCCCCTGGAGCCTTCCCTTCTCCCAGGGGAGGTTCTGCAGCCTCTGACCACCTTTGTGGCCCTTCCTTCCCTGCTGAGTGGTCACCACTGCAGCGTTTGCTGCCCAGCCAGGCTGCACATCAAGTCAGTGCCATCAGGAGGCTCCTCGATGAAGTGCTTCACCCTGCTGCCACCTCCTGCTTCTCTCTGCAATGGTTTCTAGCGTCCAGGACAAACCATTTCCCCACCAGCAGGCTCCAAGCTGTAAACTTTTGACCTGAGCTAATTACTGAATTCCCTTAATAGAAGTAATGAGGTTGTAAGGCTCTGCAATGCCTCGGAGGCTCTAGAGAGTCCCAGCCAAAACCTGAGCTCCTAATCAGCTCTGCCTCTGCTTTCTGATCCGTTTGCTGCGTGCCCCCAGGCGCTGCCGCTCCTTCAGCTCCCCGGGAGGAGCTCTGCTGCTGCCTCCCCCCCCGTCTGCAGCTGGGCAAAACCTCCCAGCCCAGGGCTGCGGCTGGGCTCAGCACCACCAGGGCAGGAGGGACCAGCGGGGAGCAGTGGGGAGAGCAGCAGGGGAGAGCATCAGGGGAGAGCAGCAGGGGAGAGCAGCAGGGGATGGTTAGCCTGAAACGGAGGAGGCTCAGGGGGAGACCTTCTTGCTCTCTGCAACTCCCTGCAGGGAGGTTGGAGCCAGCTGGGGGTTGGTCTCTTCTCCAGGCAAGCAGCACCAGAACAAGAGGACACAGTCTCAAGCTGTTGCCAGAGGAGGTTCAGGCTGGAGGTGAGGAAGAAATTCTTCCCAAGAGAGATTGGCCACTGGGATGTGCTGCCCAGGGAGGTGGTGGAGTCCCCATCCCTGGAGGTGTTTAGGAAGAGCCTGGATGAGGCCCTTGGAGCCATGGTTGAGTTGATCAGATGGTGCTGGGGGAGAGGGTGGACTGGGTGAGCTCTGAGGTCTTTTCCAACCTGGTTAATCCTCTCCTCTCCTCCTCTCTCTCCTCTCCTCTCCTCTCCTCTCCTCTCCTCTCCTCTCCTCTCCTCTCCTCTCCTCTCCTCTCCTCTCCTCTCCTCTCCTCTCCTCTCCTCTCCTCTCCTCTCCTCTCCTCTCTCCTCTCCTCTCCTCTCCTCTCCTCTCCTCTCTCTCTCCTCTCCTCTCCTCTCTCTCCTCTCCTCTCCTCTCCTCTCCTCTCCTCTCCTCCTTCCTCTCCTCTCCTCTCCTCTCCTCTCCTCTCCTCTCCTCTCCTCTCCTCTCTCCTCTCCTCTCCTCTCCTCTCCTCTCCTCTCCTCTCCTCTCCTCTCCTCTCCTCTCCTCTCCTCTCCTCTCCTCTCCAGCTCCCTGAAAGGTCACTGCAGAGGTTGGTGCTGGGCTCTGCTCACAGCTCATTAGAGGCAGACAAGAGGGAGCAGCCTCAAGGCTTGGAGTGGACATTAGGAAGAATTTTCCCCCAGCAAGAGTGGTCAGGGACTGGAATGTGCTGCCCAGGGAGGAGGTGGAGTCCCCAAGGCTGGAGGTGCTGGAAGGTGGTTTGGATGTGGTGCTTGGGGCTGTGGCTTAGGGCTGACCCTTGCAGAGCAGGGTCAGTGGTTGGAGTTGGTGACCCTGAGGCTCTTTTCCAGCCTGAATGATTCTGGCACAAGTAGTGCTCTGATCTTTCCTCTGTTAGATGAGTTTGGTCTCCTGCTCTGACTCTCAGCCTCCAACACAGGCACTGAGCACTCTGCAGGAGGTGGAATGGGGACAGGAGGGGAAGTGCTGCTCTGCAGGACCACACATGGACCCTGGCAACAAGCCCACAGCCAGGACCCAGGCTCCCACCCTGCAGAGATGTGCTGCCAGGCTATGCTCAGCTCACAGCACCACAGAGCTGCCAGGGCTGGAAGGGAGCTCAAGGCTCAGCCAGCCCCAACCCCCTGCCATGGGCAGGGACACCTCACACCACAGCAGGTTGCTCACAGCCACCTCCAGCCTGGCTGCAAACACCTCCAGGCAGGAGGCTTCCACCACCTCCCTGGGCAGCCTGTGCCAGGCTCTCACCACCCCCAAGGGGAAGAACTCCTGCAGCCACCACCTCCTGGCCTTTGCTGAGCTCTTCCCACCCAGGACAGGCAGGGCCAGCACTAAGCCCATCCTGGCTCTCAGTGGTGACATCCAGGAGCTGTCAGCAGCTCGGGAGCAGGAGCCCTGCACTGACCCAGGCACCAGCACTCTGCAGGTGCTGCTGGTTTCCCCTCTCCAAGGGCTTACCCTGCCCTTGTGCTTGCAGTGTTTCCCCCTCCACCTCCTTACCTGCAGAGGCAGAGGGCTCAGACCAAGCTGAGGGGCAGGAGCTGGTGACTGTCACACTCAGGTGTGGATGCTGCTGGCCAAGGCCTGGCTCCAGCTCTCAGCTGGGCTTTGGGATTCATGGTCAGAGGCTGGAGAACCTCCCTGTGTGGCCAGGCTGGGAGAGCTGGGGCTGTTCAGCCTGCAGAAGCCTCCAGGGAGACCCCAGAGCAGCCTCCCAGTACCTGAAGGGCTCCAGGAGAGCTGGGGAGGGACTTTGGCCAAGGGCTGGCAGTGCCAGGGCAAGGGACAATGGCTTTGAGCTGGGTAGATTCAGATTGGACATTAGGAAGCAACCTCCACTGTGGGACAGTGTGGTGCAGAGAGCATCCCCCCTGCCCCAGAGGCTGCTGGAGAGGAGCAGGCTTGCAGGCACTGCCTCCCCTCACGACCCCTCTGAGCCACCAGGTACCCAGTGGTACCCAGGGGGTCTGCAGGCAGATGGAGCTCCTGATGCCCAGTGTGGGACCCCGAGGTGAGCTGCACTCCAGACTGGGCAGTGCTGTACCCCATGATGAGCCTTCCACAGCCACATCCTCACTGCCCATGGCAGAACACAGGCAGGCAGAGCTGGCACCTGCCTGGGCAGTGCTCCAGCCCTGCAGAGCTCCCACTCTGCAGCTGCTGCAAGGCAGGGGTGGACCTGGGGCTGCTCTGGTAGAAATGAAGCAGCCCTGGTGAGGAGGAGAGAGAGAGTTTGGCTCTGCAGAGGGCTGAGCCCAGGCCCTGCAGCCAGCACAGGCACCCAGTGGGCTTGGCAAGCACAGCTCTGCTGCCTGGGCTCTGTGGCTGGCATTTACACCAGGGGGACACTTTTCTCCCTGCTTTTCCTGTCTCATTTCAGACAGATGGGTTGGGGCTCAGAGGAGTGCAGGCTCTGTGAGCACCATGTTCAGCCTCACAACTCAGCCCTGGGGCTGTCAGTTGGTGACAAACTCCCCAGGAGCCAGCACTGGTCCCTGGCAGCCCAGAGCCAGCCCTGGGCTGGGCTGCAGCCAGAGCAGGGAGAGCAGCAGCACAGGGAGGGGATTCTGCCCTCTGCTCTGCTCTGCTCAGCCCCCACCTGCAGCACTGCCTCCAGCTCTGGTGTCCCCAGCACAAGGACCTGGAGCTGCTGGAGAGGCTCCAGAGGAGGCTGTGAAGATGGTCAGAGGCTGGAGCATCACTTTGTCACTGACTCCCCCAAGGCCTTCTCCTCAGCACTGCTCTAGAGCCACTCCTCACCCAGCCTGGATTGGGGCTTGGGGTTGTCCCAGCCCAGGTGCAGAGCCTTGCACTTGGCCTTGCTGAGCTTCATGAGGTTGCCTTGGACCCAACCTCCTGCCCAGCACCTCCTGCCCAGCACCTCCATGCCCAGCACCTCCTGCCCAGCATCTCCATGCCCAGCACCTCCATGCCCAACACCTCCTGCCCAGCACCTCCTGCCCAGCACCTCCATGCCCAGCACCTCCTGCCCAGCATCTCCATGCCCAGCACCTCCTGCCCAGCACCTCCTGCCCAGCACCCCTGCCCAGCATCTCCATGCCCAACACCTCCTGCCCAGCACCTCCATGCCCAGCACCTCCTGCCCAGCACCCCTGCCCAGCATCTCCATGCCCAACACCTCCTGCCCAGCACCTCCATGCCCAGCACCTCCTGCCCAGCACCTCCTGCCCAGCACCTCCTGCCCAACACCTCCATGCCCAGCACCTCCTGCCCAGCACCTCCTGCCCAACACCTCCTGCCCAGCACCTCCATGCCCAGCACCTCCTGCCCAGCACCTCCTGCCCAGCACCTCCTGCCCAACACCTCCATGCCCAGCACCTCCTGCCCAGCACCTCCTGCCCAACACCTCCTGCCCAGCACCTCCTGCCCAGCACCTCCTGCCCAACACCTCCTGCCCAGCACCTCCTGCCCAACACCTCCTGCCCAACACCTCCTGCCCAGCACCTCCTGCCCAGCATCTCCATGCCCAGCACCTCCATGCCCAACACCTCCTGCCCAGCACCTCCTGCCCAGCATCTCCTGCCCAGCACCTCCTGCCCAGCACCTCCTGCCCAACACCTCCTGCCCAGCACCTCCTGCCCAGCATCTCCATGCCCAGCACCTCCTGCCCAGCACCTCCTGCCCAGCATCTCCATGCCCAGCACCTCCATGCCCAGCACCTCCTGCCCAGCACCTCCAAGCCCAGGACCTCCTGCCCAGCACCTCCTGCCCAGCACCTCCAAGCCCAACACCTCCTGCCCAGCACCTCCTGCCCAGCACCTCCAAGCCCAACACCTCCTGCCCAGCACCTCCTGCCCAACACCTCCTGCCCAGCACCTCCTGCCCAACACCTCCATGCCCAACACCTCCTGCCCAGCACCTCCTGCCCAGCACCTCCTGCCCAGCACCTCCATGCCCAACACCTCCTACCCAGCACCTCCTGCCCAGCATCTCCTGCCCAGCACCTCCTGCCCAGCACCTCCTGCCCAACACCTCCTGCCCAGCACCTCCTGCCCAGCATCTCCATGCCCAGCACCTCCTGCCCAGCACCTCCTGCCCAGCATCTCCATGCCCAGCACCTCCATGCCCAGCACCTCCTGCCCAGCACCTCCAAGCCCAGGACCTCCTGCCCAGCACCTCCTGCCCAGCACCTCCAAGCCCAACACCTCCTGCCCAGCACCTCCTGCCCAGCACCTCCAAGCCCAACACCTCCTGCCCAGCACCTCCTGCCCAGCACCTCCATGCCCAGCACCTCCTGCCCAGCACCTCCAAGCCCAACACCTCCTGCCCAGCACCTCCTGCCCAGCACCTCCAAGCCCAACACCTCCTGCCCAGCACCTCCATGCCCAGCACCTCCATGCCCAACACCTCCTGCCCAGCACCTCCTGCCCAGCACCTCCATGCCCAACACCTCCTGCCCAGCACCTCCTGCCCAGCACCTCCAAGCCCAACACCTCCTGCCCAGCACCTCCATGCCCAGCACCTCCATGCCCAACACCTCCTGCCCAGCACCTCCTGCCCAGCACCTCCAAGCCCAACACCTCCTGCCCAGCACCTCCATGCCCAGCACCTCCATGCCCAACACCTCCTGCCCAGCACCTCCTGCCCAGCACCTCCATGCCCAACACCTCCTGCCCAACACCTCCTGCCCAGCACCTCCATGCCCAGCACCTCCTGCCCAGCATCTCCATGCCCAGCACCTACTGCCCAGCACCTCCATGCCCAGCACCTCCTGCCCAGCATCTCCATACCCAGCACCTACTGCCCAGCACCTCCTGCCCAACACCTCCATGCCCAGCACCTCCATGCCCAGCACCTCCATGCCCAGCATCTCCATGCCCAGCACCTCCAAGCCCAACACCTCCTGCCCAGCATCTCCATGCCCAACACCTCCTGCCCAGCACCTCCTGCCCAGCACCTCCATGCCCAGCACCTCCATGCCCAGCATCTCCATGCCCAGCACCTCCTGCCCAGCACCTCCTGCCCAGCACCTCCATGCCCACACTCCGGAGTGCCACATCTGACCCACCCTGGGCTTGAGGCCCTCTTCCAGGAACAGGAAGAAGTGATTGCAACTGCCAAGGATTGGATCTCCTCCTGCTGCAGTGGGCACCTTGCCCTCCCCTTTCCTCCTCAGCCCTCCCACCCCCCCCAGGCTCCCACACCTGCCACTTTAGCTTGCTGGGCACACTGCTGCCTGCCAGAGAGCTGCCTGGCCGTGGGCAGCAGCAGCCCCCCCGGGGCAGTCCCACAAGGTCTCGGTTTATCTGAAGTGCAGATGGACCAAGGGGTGGTGGATGCCTCCCACCATGGGCACCCAAATCACTGGGGGAGGGCAGTGAGTCCTGGAGCAATCTCTCACAGCAGCCCTCAGAGCTCTGAGGCTCGGGGTCCCCAGGAATGGTGCTGGGAAACGAAGGAGCACTGAAGGGAATCCTTCCCGTCGGAGCAGGGCAGCCTGGCTGCAGTCACTCTGCAGATCTCATCGGCTGCCAAACCAGCCTGGGGCCAGTAAATGCCCTCTGGAGGGGGCAGAGGCAGCTGAGCCTGGAAGGAGACTGAATGCTGCCCTCAGAGGTGCAAGGTCAGCTGCTGCAGGTGGATTCCTGTGCTGCTTAGGCCACGGAGTGTGGTCAGAGGCAGCAGATAAGCTTTGGGCAAAACAAGTCCTGCTTTGAATGTGAAATAGAAGCAGCAGAGTGACAGACAGCTCAGGATGGGCAGCAGAGCAGTGCTGGGGCCCAGCTAATGGCTGCAGATAAGATCTCCATGCCACAGGCGGTCTGGCAGCTGTGGCAGCTTCCCTCTGCTCTCCCTTCGGGGGAGGGCCCTGGCTCCAGCTGCCTGCATGGGTCCTGGCCTGCTCCTGCTGCCCAGGAGGCTGCAGCCAGCTGTGGTGAGCCCAGGAGGCTGCCAGCTGTGCACAGCTGCTGAGGTGCAGGCTGCTCCTCCAGCCCCAGGGGAGTCTGATTGCTGCTGCCTGCAGGCACTGGAAGGGTGGAAGGTGGCAAAACTGAAGTCAGAGTGCAGTGGGCTGGAAGGGACCCCCAGAGGTCATCTTGGCTGCCCCCCTGCAGGCAGCAGGGACAGCTCCAGCTGGAGCAGGCTGCCCAGGGCCACCTCAAGTCTGCTCTTGACTGTCTGCAGGGATGGAGCCTCCAGCACCTCCCTGGGCAGCCTGTGCCAGTGTCTCCCCAGCCTCCCTGTGCAGAACTGCCTCCTGATGCCCAACCTGAAGCTCCCCTGCTGCATTCCAAACCACTGCTCCCTGTCCTGTCACCCCAAGCCCTTCTGAGCAGTCCCTCCCCAGCTCTGCTGCAGATACTGAAGTGCAGCTCTGAGTTTGCTGCTTCTACACTCAGCCCCCAGCACCTCCCCTGTGAGTGGTGAAGGACCTGGGGAGGTTCTGCTCAGACTCCTGGAGAAGGTTTCAGGCAGGTTCAGGACATGACAGGTTGGAGCAGATGACCCTCAGGGTCCCTTCCAGCCTGGCACACTGTGGCTCTGCCAACATTGCTCTGGGACACTCTTCAGAGGGCTCTCCCTACCCTCCCCTCCCCCAGCAGAGCAGTTCTGCCTCTTGGGGCTGACAGAAGCCCTCTCTGCTGGGGCTGCAGGCAGCTCCTGGGGGCTCTGTGCCAGGCTCTGCTAACCACCAACCTCTCCCAGCCCCTGCAGCACCCAGCCCAGGGCTGGGGACGCAGGGAGAGGCAGCCTGCAGGAGCTGCCCTTCAGACCTGGCTGAGCCAGGGCATGAAAATGAGTCTTGCTTTGGTTCATTTATCATTTTGAGACCCCCATCCCTCCCCCCAGACTGCCAAGAGGAGAGGCAGCCTGGCAGGTAGGTTGGGCTGGGGAAGGGCTGCAGAGGGAAGTGTGAAGCCCAGGGACACTGCAGGGCAGGAGCTGGCCCTGGCTTGCCCAACTCAGGCTGCACAAAGGAGGCTGCAGGCAAGAGAGAAGCAGCAGGGAGCAGACAGGAAGCAGGGAGCCCACAGGCAGCAGGGAGCAGACAGGCAGCAGGGAGCAGACAGGCAGCAGAGAGCCCACAGGCAGCAGGGAGCAGACAGGCAGCAGGGAGCCCACAGGCAGAGGGGAGCAGACAGGCAGAGGGGAGCAGACAGGCAGCAGGGAGCAGACAGGCAGGGAGCAGACAGGCAGCAGGGAGCAGACAGGCAGCAGGGAGCCCACAGGCAGAGGGGAGCAGACAGGCAGGGAGCAGACAGGCAGCAGGGAGCAGACAGGCAGGGAGCAGACAGGCAGCAGGGAGCAGACAGGCAGCAGAGGTCAGACAGGCAGCAGGGAGCAGACAGGCAGCAGGGGGCAGACAGGCAGCAGGGAGCAGACAGGCAGCAGGGAGCAGACAGGCAGCAGAGGTCAGACAGGCAGCAGGGAGCAGACAGGCAGGGAGCAGACAGGCAGCAGGGGGCAGACAGGCAGCAGGGAGCAGACAGGCAGGGAGCAGACAGGCAGGGAGCAGACAGGCAGCAGGGGCCAGACAGGCAGCAGGGAGCAGACAGGCAGCAGAGAGCAGACAGGCAGCAGGGAGCAGACAGGCAGGGAGCAGACAGGCAGCAGGGGGCAGACAGGCAGCAGGGAGCAGACAGGCAGCAGAGAGCAGACAGGCAGCAGGGAGCAGACAGGCAGGGAGCAGACAGGCAGCAGGGGGCAGACAGGCAGCAGGGAGCAGACAGGCAGCAGAGAGCAGACAGGCAGGGAGCAGACAGGCAGCAGGGGGCAGACAGGCAGCAGAGAGCAGACAGGCAGCAGGGAGCAGACAGGCAGGGAGCAGACAGGCAGCAGGGGGCAGACAGGCAGGGAGCAGACAGGCAGCAGGGGGCAGACAGGCAGCAGGGAGCAGACAGGCAGCAGAGAGCAGACAGGCAGAGGGGAGCAGACAGGCAGCAGGGAGCAGACAGGCAGCAGGGAGCAGACAGGCAGAGGGGAGCAGACAGGCAGCAGGGAGCAGACAGGCAGAGGGGAGCAGACAGGCAGGGAGCAGACAGGCAGGGAGCAGACAGGCAGCAGGGGGCAGACAGGCAGCAGGGAGCAGACAGGCAGCAGAGAGCAGACAGGCAGGGAGCAGACAGGCAGCAGGGGGCAGACAGGCAGCAGAGAGCAGACAGGCAGGGAGCAGACAGGCAGCAGGGGGCAGACAGGCAGCAGGGAGCAGACAGGCAGCAGAGAGCAGACAGGCAGGGAGCAGACAGGCAGCAGGGAGCAGACAGGCAGGGAGCAGACAGGCAGCAGGGAGCAGACAGGCAGGGAGCAGACAGGCAGGGAGCAGACAGGCAGCAGGGAGCCCACAGGCAGAGGGGAGCAGACAGGCAGCAGGGAGCAGACAGGCAGCAGAGAGCAGACAGGCAGGGAGCAGACAGGCAGCAGAGAGCAGACAGGCAGGGAGCAGACAGGCAGGGAGCAGACAGGCAGCAGAGAGCAGACAGGCAGGGAGCAGACAGGCAGGGAGCAGACAGGCAGGGAGCAGACAGGCAGCAGAGAGCAGACAGGCAGGGAGCAGACAGGCAGGGAGCAGACAGGCAGCAGGGAGCAGACAGGCAGCAGAGAGCAGACAGGCAGCAGGGAGCAGACAGGCAGCAGAGAGCAGACAGGCAGCAGGGGGCAGACAGGCAGCAGAGAGCAGACAGGCAGCAGGGAGCAGACAGGCAGCAGAGAGCAGACAGGCAGGGAGCAGACAGGCAGCAGGGGCAGACAGGCAGCAGGGAGCAGACAGGCAGCGAGCAGACAGGCAGGGAGCAGACAGGCAGCAGGGGGCAGACAGGCAGGGAGCAGACAGGCAGGGAGCAGACAGGCAGCAGGGAGCAGACAGGCAGCGAGCAGACAGGCAGGGAGCAGACAGGCAGCAGGGGGCAGACAGGCAGCAGAGAGCAGACAGGCAGGGAGCAGACAGGCAGCACGGAGCAGACAGGCAGCAGAGAGCAGACAGGCAGCAGAGAGCAGACAGGCAGGGAGCAGACAGGCAGCAGGGGGCAGACAGGCAGCAGAGAGCAGACAGGCAGGGAGCAGACAGGCAGCAGGGGGCAGACAGGCAGCAGGGAGCAGACAGGCAGAGGGGAGCAGACAGGCAGGGAGCAGACAGGCAGCAGAGAGCAGACAGGCAGCAGAGAGCAGACAGGCAGGGAGCAGACAGGCAGCAGGGAGCAGACAGGCAGCAGGGGGCAGACAGGCAGCAGAGAGCAGACAGGCAGGGAGCAGACAGGCAGCAGAGAGCAGACAGGCAGGGAGCAGACAGGCAGCAGGGGGCAGACAGGCAGCAGGGAGCAGACAGGCAGCAGGGGGCAGACAGGCAGCAGAGAGCAGACAGGCAGGGAGCAGACAAGCAGCAGAGAGCAGACAGGCAGGGAGCAGACAGGCAGCAGGGGGCAGACAGGCAGCAGGGAGCAGACAGGCAGAGGGGAGCAGACAGGCAGGGAGCAGACAGGCAGCAGAGAGCAGACAGGCAGCAGAGAGCAGACAGGCAGGGAGCAGACAGGCAGCAGAGAGCAGACAGGCAGGGAGCAGACAGGCAGCAGGGAGCAGACAGGCAGGGAGCAGACAGGCAGGGAGCAGACAGGCAGCAGGGAGCCCACAGGCAGAGGGGAGCAGACAGGCAGCAGGGAGCAGACAGGCAGCAGAGAGCAGACAGGCAGGGAGCAGACAGGCAGCAGAGAGCAGACAGGCAGGGAGCAGACAGGCAGGGAGCAGACAGGCAGCAGGGAGCAGACAGGCAGCACGGAGCAGACAGGCAGAGGGGAGCAGACAGGCAGGGAGCAGACAGGCAGCAGAGAGCAGACAGGCAGGGAGCAGACAGGCAGCAGGGAGCAGACAGGCAGGGAGCAGACAGGCAGGGAGCAGACAGGCAGCAGAGAGCAGACAGGCAGGGAGCAGACAGGCAGCAGGGAGCAGACAGGCAGGGAGCAGACAGGCAGCACGGAGCAGACAGGCAGAGGGGAGCAGACAGGCAGGGAGCAGACAGGCAGCAGAGAGCAGACAGGCAGGGAGCAGACAGGCAGCAGGGAGCAGACAGGCAGGGAGCAGACAGGCAGGGAGCAGACAGGCAGCAGAGAGCAGACAGGCAGGGAGCAGACAGGCAGCAGGGAGCAGACAGGCAGGGAGCAGACAGGCAGCAGGGGGCAGAAAGGCAGCAGGGAGCAGACAGGCAGCAGAGAGCAGACAGGCAGAGGGGAGCAGACAGGCAGAGGGGAGCAGACAGGCAGCAGGGAGCAGACAGGCAGAGGGGAGCAGACAGGCAGGGAGCAGACAGGCAGCAGAGAGCAGACAGGCAGCAGAGAGCAGACAGGCAGGGAGCAGACAGGCAGCAGGGGGCAGACAGGCAGCAGAGAGCAGACAGGCAGCAGGGAGCAGACAGGCAGGGAGCAGACAGGCAGGGAGCAGACAGGCAGCAGGGGGCAGACAGGCAGCAGGGAGCAGACAGGCAGAGGGGAGCAGACAGGCAGGGAGCAGACAGGCAGCAGAGAGCAGACAGGCAGCAGAGAGCAGACAGGCAGGGAGCAGACAGGCAGCAGAGAGCAGACAGGCAGGGAGCAGACAGGCAGCAGGGAGCAGACAGGCAGGGAGCAGACTTGCAGGGAGCAGACAGGCAGCAGGGAGCCCACAGGCAGAGGGGAGCAGACAGGCAGCAGGGAGCAGACAGGCAGCAGAGAGCAGACAGGCAGGGAGCAGACAGGCAGGGAGCAGACAGGCAGCAGAGAGCAGACAGGCAGGGAGCAGACAGGCAGGGAGCAGACAGGCAGGGAGCAGACAGGCAGCAGGGAGCCCACAGGCAGAGGGGAGCAGACAGGCAGCAGGGAGCAGACAGGCAGCACGGAGCAGACAGGCAGGGAGCAGACAGGCAGGGAGCAGACAGGCAGCAGAGAGCAGACAGGCAGCAGGGAGCAGACAGGCAGCAGAGAGCAGACAGGCAGCAGGGGGCAGACAGGCAGCAGAGAGCAGACAGGCAGCAGGGAGCAGACAGGCAGCAGAGAGCAGACAGGCAGGGAGCAGACAGGCAGGGCGCAGACAGGCAGCAGGGAGCAGACAGGCAGCAGAGAGCAGACAGGCAGGGAGCAGACAGGCAGCAGGGGGCAGACAGGCAGCAGAGAGCAGACAGGCAGGGAGCAGACAGGCAGCACGGAGCAGACAGGCAGCAGGGAGCAGACAGGCAGGGAGCAGACAGGCAGGGAGCAGACAGGCAGCAGGGGGCAGACAGGCAGCAGGGAGCAGACAGGCAGGGAGCAGACAGGCAGCAGGGGGCAGACAGGCAGGGAGCAGACAGGCAGGGAGCAGACAGGCAGCAGGGAGCAGACAGGCAGGGAGCAGACAGGCAGCAGAGAGCAGACAGGCAGGGAGCAGACAGGCAGCACGGAGCAGACAGGCAGGGAGCAGACAGGCAGGGAGCAGACAGGCAGCAGGGGGCAGACAGGCAGCAGGGAGCAGACAGGCAGCAGGGGGCAGACAGGCAGCAGAGAGCAGACAGGCAGGGAGCAGACAGGCAGGGAGCAGACAGGCAGCAGGGAGCAGACAGGCAGCAGAGAGCAGACAGGCAGCAGGGAGCAGACAGGCAGCAGAGAGCAGACAGGCAGCAGGGGGCAGACAGGCAGCAGAGAGCAGACAGGCAGCAGGGAGCAGACAGGCAGGGAGCAGACAGGCAGGGAGCAGACAGGCAGCAGGGAGCAGACAGGCAGCAGAGAGCAGACAGGCAGCAGGGGGCAGACAGGCAGCAGAGAGCAGACAGGCAGCAGGGAGCAGACAGGCAGCAGAGAGCAGACAGGCAGGGAGCAGACAGGCAGGGCGCAGACAGGCAGCAGGGAGCAGACAGGCAGCAGAGAGCAGACAGGCAGCGAGCAGACAGGCAGCACGGAGCAGACAGGCAGCAGGGAGCAGACAGGCAGCAGGGGCAGACAGGCAGCAGAGAGCAGACAGGCAGGGAGCAGACAGGCAGCACGGAGCAGACAGGCAGCAGGGAGCAGACAGGCAGGGAGCAGACAGGCAGGGAGCAGACAGGCAGCAGGGGGCAGACAGGCAGCAGGGAGCAGACAGGCAGCAGGGAGCAGACAGGCAGGGAGCAGACAGGCAGCAGGGGGCAGACAGGCAGCAGGGAGCAGACAGGCAGGGAGCAGACAGGCAGCTGAGAGCAGACAGGCAGGGAGCAGACAGGCAGCACGGAGCAGACAGGCAGGGAGCAGACAGGCAGGGAGCAGACAGGCAGCAGGGGGCAGACAGGCAGCAGGGAGCAGACAGGCAGCAGAGAGCAGACAGGCAGGGAGCAGACAGGCAGCAGGGGGCAGACAGGCAGCAGAGAGCAGACAGGCAGGGAGCAGACAGGCAGCAGGGGGCAGACAGGCAGCAGGGAGCAGACAGGCAGCAGGGAGCAGACAGGCAGAGGGGAGCAGACAGGCAGGGAGCAGACAGGCAGCAGAGAGCAGACAGGCAGGGAGCAGACAGGCAGCAGGGAGCAGACAGGCAGGGAGCAGACAGGCAGGGAGCAGACAGGCAGCAGAGAGCAGACAGGCAGGGAGCAGACAGGCAGCAGAGAGCAGACAGGCAGGGAGCAGACAGGCAGCAGGGGGCAGAAAGGCAGCAGGGAGCAGACAGGCAGCAGAGAGCAGACAGGCAGGGAGCAGACAGGCAGCAGGGAGCAGACAGGCAGCAGAGAGCAGACAGGCAGGGAGCAGACAGGCAGCAGGGAGCAGACAGGCAGGGAGCAGACAGGCAGGGAGCAGACAGGCAGCAGGGAGCCCACAGGCAGAGGGGAGCAGACAGGCAGCAGGGAGCAGACAGGCAGCAGAGAGCAGACAGGCAGGGAGCAGACAGGCAGCAGAGAGCAGACAGGCAGGGAGCAGACAGGCAGCACGGAGCAGACAGGCAGGGAGCAGACAGGCAGGGAGCAGACAGGCAGCAGGGGGCAGACAGGCAGGGAGCAGACAGGCAGCACGGAGCAGACAGGCAGCAGGGAGCAGACAGGCAGGGAGCAGACAGGCAGGGAGCAGACAGGCAGCAGGGGGCAGACAGGCAGCAGGGAGCAGACAGGCAGCAGGGGGCAGACAGGCAGCAGGGAGCAGACAGGCAGGGAGCAGACAGGCAGCAGAGAGCAGACAGGCAGCAGGGAGCAGACAGGCAGCACGGAGCAGACAGGCAGCACGGAGCAGACAGGCAGGGAGCAGACAGGCAGCAGGGAGCCCACAGGCAGAGGGGAGCAGACAGGCAGCAGAGAGCAGACAGGCAGCAGAGAGCCCACAGGCAGAGGGGAGCAGACAGGCAGCAGAGAGCAGACAGGCAGCAGGGGGCAGACAGGCAGCAGGGGGCAGACAGGCAGCAGAGAGCAGACAGGCAGCAGGGAGCAGACAGGCAGGGAGCAGACAGGCAGCAGGGGCAGACAGGCAGCAGGGAGCAGACAGGCAGGGAGCAGACAGGCAGGGAGCAGACAGGCAGCAGGGAGCAGACAGGCAGGGAGCAGACAGGCAGCAGGGAGCAGACAGGCAGAGAGCAGACAGGCAGCAGGGAGCCCACAGGCAGAGGGGAGCAGACAGGCAGCAGAGAGCAGACAGGCAGCAGAGAGCCCACAGGCAGAGGGGAGCAGACAGGCAGCAGGGAGCAGACAGGCAGCAGGGAGCAGACAGGCAGGGAGCAGACAGGCAGCAGAGAGCAGACAGGCAGGGAGCAGACAGGCAGCACGGAGCAGACAGGCAGGGAGCAGACAGGCAGAGAGCAGACAGGCAGCAGGGAGCCCACAGGCAGAGGGGAGCAGACAGGCAGCAGAGAGCAGACAGGCAGCAGAGAGCCCACAGGCAGAGGGGAGCAGACAGGCAGCAGAGAGCAGACAGGCAGCAGGGGGCAGACAGGCAGCAGGGAGCAGACAGGCAGGGAGCAGACAGGCAGCAGGGGGCAGACAGGCAGCAGGGAGCAGACAGGCAGCAGGGAGCAGACAGGCAGGGAGCAGACAGGCAGCAGGGGGCAGACAGGCAGCAGGGGGCAGACAGGCAGCAGGGAGCAGACAGGCAGGGAGCAGACAGGCAGCAGGGGGCAGACAGGCAGCAGGGAGCAGACAGGCAGGGAGCAGACAGGCAGGGAGCAGACAGGCAGCAGGGGGCAGACAGGCAGCAGGGAGCAGACAGGCAGCAGAGAGCAGACAGGCAGGGAGCAGACAGGCAGCAGGGGGCAGACAGGCAGCAGAGAGCAGACAGGCAGGGAGCAGACAGGCAGCAGGGGGCAGACAGGCAGCAGGGAGCAGACAGGCAGAGGGGAACAGACAGGCAGGGAGCAGACAGGCAGCAGAGAGCAGACAGGCAGCAGAGAGCAGACAGGCAGGGAGCAGACAGGCAGCAGGGAGCAGACAGGCAGGGAGCAGACAGGCAGGGAGCAGACAGGCAGCAGGGAGCCCACAGGCAGAGGGGAGCAGACAGGCAGCAGGGAGCAGACAGGCAGCAGAGAGCAGACAGGCAGGGAGCAGACAGGCAGGGAGCAGACAGGCAGCAGGGGGCAGACAGGCAGCAGAGAGCAGACAGGCAGGGAGCAGACAGGCAGCAGAGAGCAGACAGGCAGCAGGGGGCAGACAGGCAGCAGGGAGCAGACAGGCAGCAGAGAGCAGACAGGCAGCAGGGAGCAGACAGGCAGCAGAGAGCAGACAGGCAGGGAGCAGACAGGCAGGGAGCAGACAGGCAGCACGGAGCAGACAGGCAGGGAGCAGACAGGCAGGGAGCAGACAGGCAGCAGGGGGCAGACAGGCAGCAGAGAGCAGACAGGCAGCGAGCAGACAGGCAGGGAGCAGACAGGCAGCAGGGGGCAGACAGGCAGCAGAGAGCAGACAGGCAGGGAGCAGACAGGCAGCACGGAGCAGACAGGCAGCAGGGAGCAGACAGGCAGGGAGCAGACAGGCAGGGAGCAGACAGGCAGCAGGGGGCAGACAGGCCGCAGGGAGCAGACAGGCAGCAGGGAGCAGACAGGCAGGGAGCAGACAGGCAGCAGGGGGCAGACAGGCAGCAGGGAGCAGACAGGCAGGGAGCAGACAGGCAGCAGAGAGCAGACAGGCAGGGAGCAGACAGGCAGCACGGAGCAGACAGGCAGGGAGCAGACAGGCAGGGAGCAGACAGGCAGCAGGGGGCAGACAGGCAGCAGGGAGCAGACAGGCAGCAGAGAGCAGACAGGCAGGGAGCAGACAGGCAGCAGGGGGCAGACAGGCAGCAGAGAGCAGACAGGCAGGGAGCAGACAGGCAGCAGGGGGCAGACAGGCAGCAGGGAGCAGACAGGCAGCAGGGAGCAGACAGGCAGAGGGGAGCAGACAGGCAGGGAGCAGACAGGCAGCAGAGAGCAGACAGGCAGGGAGCAGACAGGCAGCAGGGAGCCCACAGGCAGAGGGGAGCAGACAGGCAGCAGGGAGCAGACAGGCAGCAGAGAGCAGACAGGCAGGGAGCAGACAGGCAGCAGAGAGCAGACAGGCAGGGAGCAGACAGGCAGCACGGAGCAGACAGGCAGGGAGCAGACAGGCAGGGAGCAGACAGGCAGCAGGGGGCAGACAGGCAGCAGAGAGCAGACAGGCAGCGAGCAGACAGGCAGGGAGCAGACAGGCAGCAGGGGGCAGACAGGCAGCAGAGAGCAGACAGGCAGGGAGCAGACAGGCAGCACGGAGCAGACAGGCAGCAGGGAGCAGACAGGCAGGGAGCAGACAGGCAGGGAGCAGACAGGCAGCAGGGGGCAGACAGGCAGCAGGGAGCAGACAGGCAGCAGGGGGCAGACAGGCAGCAGGGAGCAGACAGGCAGGGAGCAGACAGGCAGCAGAGAGCAGACAGGCAGGGAGCAGACAGGCAGCACGGAGCAGACAGGCAGCACGGAGCAGACAGGCAGGGAGCAGACAGGCAGCAGGGAGCCCACAGGCAGAGGGGAGCAGACAGGCAGCAGAGAGCAGACAGGCAGCAGAGAGCCCACAGGCAGAGGGGAGCAGACAGGCAGCAGAGAGCAGACAGGCAGCAGGGGGCAGACAGGCAGCAGGGGGCAGACAGGCAGCAGAGAGCAGACAGGCAGCAGAGAGCAAACAGGCAGCAGGGAGCAGACAGGCAGGGAGCAGACAGGCAGCAGGGGCAGACAGGCAGCAGGGAGCAGACAGGCAGGGAGCAGACAGGCAGCAGAGAGCAGACAGGCAGGGAGCAGACAGGCAGCACGGAGCAGACAGGCAGGGAGCAGACAGGCAGAGAGCAGACAGGCAGCAGGGAGCCCACAGGCAGAGGGGAGCAGACAGGCAGCAGAGAGCAGACAGGCAGCAGAGAGCCCACAGGCAGAGGGGAGCAGACAGGCAGCAGAGAGCAGACAGGCAGCAGGGGGCAGACAGGCAGCAGGGAGCAGACAGGCAGGGAGCAGACAGGCAGCAGGGGGCAGACAGGCAGCAGGGAGCAGACAGGCAGGGAGCAGACAGGCAGCAGGGGGCAGACAGGCAGCAGGGAGCAGACAGGCAGCAGGGAGCAGACAGGCAGGGAGCAGACAGGCAGCAGGGGGCAGACAGGCAGCAGGGAGCATGTTGTCGGACAAGAGGGGACATGGGTCCCAGGAACACCTGTGCAATTCAGGCCTTGAAGAATTCTCTGTTGATAATATACTGGCAGAGAGGAGATGTGAGAAAGTGCTGATTGCTTGGTATGCTGAAGTCCAGCTGCCCCTGAGATGGGAGGCAAGCAAGATAAGGAGGAGGCGAGATCTGGGAAAGAGAGCAATTAGGCCGGATAGAAGAATTCCACAGAGTTGTGAAAACAATGATGTAACCTTTTAGAGAGCAACCAATAGTATGTTGCCAAGTGGGCATAATTATAGCAAACTGTATATAAGATGTGTCTGATGCTCAATAAAGTGGAATCCGCTGATCAAATTGGTCGTTAAAGCGGCCCCCTTCTTGCAGTAAGTGGCGCTCGAACACGGACCCTAATGAAGACAAACGTTAGGGTTTAAGAAGTTCTTCGGGACGTTGGGAGATTCGCAGTAAGCCGGGAGGCAAGAAGACGGCCGGCCCGGGATAGCAGTACCGGAGGCTGCAAGAAAAGGGAAGACAGCCTTGAAGCCGAAGACGCTGTAGAGCCGGAAACTGCTTAAACGAGGACTGTGCGCACAGGTATTAACGTTTAAATACGGACATGGATAGGCAGGCAGCGTATGATTTATTTATATGCGTTTTAGAAAAGCGACAGTGTAAGTTAAATTTTACAAAGGAGTTGGTGCCGCTGTTAAGCTATGCAGAAGAGTTAGGATATTTTAAGGACCCAAATGAGGTGTTTGAAAGATTGCAGTGGAAAAAGTCTGGACAAGACTTGTGGCTGCATGGCTTAGATGATGAAAAACGAGCAAAGGAGTGTGGAAAATGGTGGAAGATGGTTATGACAGCATTGGATCAGCATCGTGCTGAGCAAATGGCAGCTTATCAAGCCAGGGTACGATTAGATTATACGGACCCAAATGGAGCAAGTGTTACACATGCTGGGTTGCCTTTGTCAGAAGAGGTTCAGGATTATTTAAGAAAGGAGAAGGCTGCGTGTGTAAAAGGGTTAGGTGGCAGAGTCGAATTACAATCTGTAACACAGGACTCTGCTGAGGAGCCTTCCCCGTCTCTTTTAGCTGAGCAAATTGTACAGGAGGAGAAAGTAAGTGAGGGAGAGGAGACAAACAGGGCGATAGATCCTGGAGGTGGTGTTAAAGATCATGTAAGAAAGCACACAGAGTATTGGCGAAAGGTTGCAGAGCACTTAAACGCCGAAGGAGATCAGGAAGGGCTTAGCCGGCTGGCTGCTTCACATCAAGTTCTTCCAGTAATGTATACACAGGTCCCTGGGGAGCAAAATGTTTTTCAGGCTGATGTAACCCAATTGCCATGGAAATTGTTATCTCAATTAAGACAGACTGCGAGTCAGTTTGGGATTCAATCTGAACCAGCTAGACAGATGATTGATTTTATTTACATGAACTATAATATGTTACCTAGAGATTCTTATAATGTTATGAAGCTGATCCTAACAGCATCTCAATTTATGACATTTTTGAATGAGTGGGAACACCTAGCTAGACAATCAGCTGGAGTACAAAGACAGCAAAACGACCCACTATTTGATGTAACAGTAGATCAGTTGTGTGGAACGGGACAGTATGAGAGACCAGAGTTACAGGCACTTTTACAGCCGCCTGTTTTGCAAGCATCAGCCCAGATAGTAAGGATGGCTTTTGACAAGCAGAAGGATGGAAATGCAAATCCTCACTATATGGGAACTAAGCAAGGTAGACAGAAACCTCTTGGTGAATTTGTGGATAAGTTGCTTGCCGCACTTAGAGCAGCAAGCGTAGGAGAAGGTATCCGAGAGGCAATTTTAAGGCAGTGTTTAATGCAGAATGGGAACCAGCAGACGCAACAGCTTATTACATCAGCAGATCCTAGATGGACGGTAGCCGAATTGTTGCAGAGGGCTCAGGACTTGCCAAGCAATCCGATGGCCATGCTGACGGAGGTGATTGATAAGGGATTACAAAAACAGGCTGAGGTGTTGTCAATGACAATGACAAAACAGCTTGAGCATAGTCAGCAGGTTATGGCAGCCTTAGTACCTTTGCGCACAGACTCGAAAGGGCAAGGCCGACCCTATAAGCAGTCATCAGACGAAATACAGTGTCATCGAAAAGCGTAAGGCGGAGATATCGTCTAAAGTAATGCCTGGACTTTTGGCCCATAGATCTGCTTTAGGGCATTTCCCTAGCGGAGATAGTTATTTTGATGAAGCTTGTTGGAGAGAATACAGGAACAAGTTGTGGGACTTGGTTATAGATGGTCATAAAACTGCTGTAAAGCTGCAAAAGTCGTGGCGAGAATGCATGAACTGTGTTAAAACCTACGAACTGAAACAGCGAATGGCTGCTGCAGTTAGAGCAACTTTGTCAGGACGAGATGCAGCGCCAGGTGTATCTGAGTTGCAGCTGAAAGATGTGTCTGAGAACTGTCGACCGATCGACCGGGGCCGCCCCCGATACATCTTGCGGCGACCACACCGCGTTTACCAGCCGTCACCACTGCCGTTTGCACACAGCGGGGAACCTTCCTCTGACATCGCCAGCGACGGCTCGGACTCGGAAGATAACACCGGCAGCGAGGAATTCAAACAGCGCCGACTTTGCTTTACGGCCCCTCTTAGAAAAAATGGAGCGCTTGGAGGCTCGCGGTTACAGCGTTCCTGCCACCGCACTCCTCCCGCGAGCCCTGCCGGCCCCCGCGGATACCGACGGCTCCGACCAAGGCGGTACCGGCTGACGCACCACCGATACCGACAGCGCCGACAGTAGCAGCGGAGCAGCTGCCACGGCAGCAGCCCCCACCCCTTTCCCCCGCAGCGGCTTTAGCCGCACTACTCTGTTTTGATTTAAAGCAACAGTACTCATTTTGTCATTTCTGATTGTAACGTCTTTCAGAGATTTGTTATTTAGAGTTTTATTAAGTTTTTCTAATAAGCATAATGAATAAGTAAGCATTTGGTATTTATAAGTACTTAGTACATAGTAATTGCAGTAAGGTGTATGCACTTAGTTAAGAGTTCAAATTGTAAGATTTTCTTTTGGTTCGAACCTTCTTAGTTGTCTGCCTAGGCATTTCAAAGGAGCTCCATGTAATATAGTTAAGGAATGTATAAACAGCTTTTAATTTTGGAAAGTGTTTTTTAGTTAATGTAACAATTTTATTTCTTTTTAGACACTGATTTGCTGGATTAATTTTAACATAGTTTTTTAAGGTTTTAAGGATTTTTTGGTATTAGCATAAGTTAAGGTTTGTAGTAAATAGGTATTAATTTTAACAACTATTCCTTCACTAATGTGCAGAAGAACCAAGACTGAGAGGAAACAGCATTTCCCATGAAGTCGAACATCGATCACAATAACTGTTATGATAATCTGGGGTCAAAAGCATCAATCAAAAAAAAAAAAAAAAAAAAAAAATTGTCCTGAATGCTGAATTTGAAAATAGGCAGTTTGGACTGGTAAATACAGAAAACCTATTTTGTGGTGAGAAAAAGGATTTAAATCCCCATGGAAAATTATTGTAAGGGATTGGCATAAGTGGGAAATAAAGACTAGAGAAATTTTAGTTGGGAAATCTCAGGAATAATTAAAAGGATTAGTAAAAGGAAAAGTAAGAGACATAAGATTTTGAAGGCAGAGGAATTGAAATAACAAAAGCACAATGGGAAATGGTAAACAAACTAACCAAGGAAATAGAGAAGAGACTCCAAATGGAATTTTGAAGTGGGTTAAGGAGTTAAAAAATCTGTAGGGCTCCTGAAGAATGTAACTGCTGCCGAGAAGAAAATACACCCGGCTGCTGGTTGCACCCCAGCAGGCCGAGGAGGCAGAGTTTACATATACTTGGTGGAGCCTAATTTTGATCCTAACCCTATTTGTACATAAGTAGTCCAATCGAAATCAAAAACCATGTTCCCATGTGTGGAATCTTGATCAGACCGGAGAGAAAAGACTTGAACTTGAAAAAGCAATGGTAAATTTTTCTGCTACAGTTGAAATCATGATGAATGCAAGCATAGATGTAATAAAAGTGCAGCAAATTGAAATCAATAGTCTCTCGAAAATATCTACTCAGAATAGATTAGCTTTGGATTTTTTATATGTTAAGGAAGGGGGTGTATGTGTAGTCATAAATGTAAGTTGTTGTAGTTATGTTAATCTAGATAAACGAGTGGAAACAGATTTACAGGCGATTGTAAACCACAATCAGATATTACATCAGATTTCTTTAGATGATACTTCTTGTGGATTTAAAGAAATATGGGATAAATTAACTTTCTGGTTACCAAATCTAAATTGGCTTAAACATTTGTTTGTAATATTGTTGGAATAATTGTAATATTGCTATGCATAATACTCTGCAATTGTTGTTACAAAATACTAAGACCTTTAGATGAAATTGTTTATGCCAATAAGTTACAAGCAAATGGTTATGATCAGAATGTGATCAGAACAGATGAACTTAATTATGATCCAATTAAGAAGGTTCTGAAATATCTGGAAATTTTAACACAAATCAATGGTTAAAAAAAAAAAAAAAAAAAAAAAAAAAAAAAGGGGGAATTGTGATGAATATATTGGTGATTCGTGTTAAAATTGTAAGACTTAGAGTGCACTGGGATTAAGGGTCAGGATCTTGTGAGGCCTGTTTAGAGGGTAAAGGGAAAGAAACCTCTCTTGCAGACTTGCAAGGACACTGTCTGGTTAATTGGAGACATCACGGCTGAGAAGGAGCTGTCTTAAAGATAAACATTCAGAACTGGGAATTTGTTTTCTTCAGATAAGAAGCCTGCACAATTGAGCATGCGTGAAAGTGGATGCTTTGACCCTTACCACACTGAATGTAGGGAGAAGGGATTTATATGTTATCTCACCAGTTTGCTATAATTTTACACACCTAGAGGGAAAATCAAAATTCATAACAACACAACATGCATTTTCATTTTCGATTGAAAACATCAACAAATGGTACCAATAAGAGATCAGTATTACTAGGATGACCAAAAACACATTATTATGGGTAATTTTTATATTGGGCAAAGCAATGAAGCTCTTTTGCTCTTGCTGATTGCCTGCAAGTTTTCTGTCTGTGAAGCTAGAGCCTGGCCAGATCTACCTTTACAGATTAAAGAAATCTTGCTACCATTAAACAAATTATGATTTTTGACCATCCTAGAGAAAATAAAGATGCAACATAACAGGTAATAATGAATTGATTGAACTTTTTCAGACATGTCTGATAGGGATACCCAGACTTAATGTAAATATGTTTGTTAATTATAGTAGTAAGTTTTAAGGTTCTTAGGTATTATTGTACTCATTTTGATTATTGTTAAAGTTGTTTATAATTGTATTATGCAAAGTGTTCAAAGAATAACTTCCAAGGCCTTACTTGCACAAAAGAAAAACGGGGGAATTGTTGTCGGACAAGAGGGGACATGGGTCCCAGGAACACCTGTGCAATTCAGGCCTTGAAGAATTCTCTGTTGATAATATACTGGCGGAGTAGGAGATGTGAGAAAGTGCTGATTGCTTGGTATGCTGAAGTCCAGCTGCCCCTGAGATGGGAGGCAAGCAAGATAAGGAGGAGGCGAGATCTGGGAAAGAGAGCAATTAGGCCGGATGGAAGAATTCCACAGAGTTGTGAAAACAATGATGTAACCTTTTAGAGAGCAACCAATAGTATGTTGCCAAGTGGGCATAATTATAGCAAACTGTATATAAGATGTGTCTGATGCTCAATAAAGTGGAATCCGCTGATCAAATTGGTCGTTAAAGCGGCCCCCTTCTTGCAGTAGACCCAGAAGCCAGAGAGATCCTCCAGGAGCTGCAGGTGAAACTCAACCATGTCCTGGGTGAGCTGAGCCAAATCTTTGCCAGCAGGTACACCTGGCTGAGAGGAGGTGGGTTTGGGGGTCAAGGAAGTGCAGCTGGGGCCTGGCTGGGGGCTCTGCTTGGCCAAGCAGGTCCTGGGCATGGCTGTGGGAGATGCTGAGCTGACTGAGCAGTGTGGTCCCCGGTTTCCAGCCACGCCTTGAGGAGTGCTGAAGCAGATGGGAGACATCCTGGGCCAGGTGAAGGGCACTGGCAGTGTCCCTGCCAGCACCTGCAGCAGTGTTGCACAGGCTGCTGACAATGCCCTGCAGCCCATCATGCAGCTCCTGGAGAGCCAGGGAGTGTGGGGCCAACAGGCACACAGACATCTCTCAGCCCCCCTGACCCCCCCTGGGAGTGTGGAGGACCTGCAGGGTCTGTAGTTACTTGGATGAGTTTCAGAGAGTCAGGTTTCTGATGAAACAAAAGTGATCTTTAGCTGCCAGGGGCAATGTTGCCTGAGCAGGGGCTCTTGGAGTCACTGTGGGGCATGCAGCTTGCAAGTTTCCATGCCCCTTGCTCTTCCCTGTCTGAGGTGATTGATAAACCAAGACTGCTTTGTGGGGTGAGTTGTGTTTTACCATCCCAGAATGGCTGAGGTTGGAAGGGGCCTCAGAGATGAAGCTTGCCAGCCTGGGCAGGGACAGCTCTCAAGTAGCCTCAGCTGCTGGAGGCCTCATGCGACCTGGCCTTGGACACCCCCAGGGAAGAGGCATCCACAGCCTCCCTGGGAAAGCTGGGAATAGAGAAGAAGGCATTAGCAATGTCTGCTGGTGCTTAGAGAGGAACTGAGTTGTCTTCCTCAGTTGCCCTTAGGGTCACATTTTCACTCTTCTCCATGGCAACATTTCCTGACACAGCTGCTCCAGCTGAAGCCCAAGTTCCATCTCTCTGGCTCCTGCAATTCCCTGCTGCCAGCTCCCATGTCAGAGCTTAGCCCAATGCTCTGCTGCAGAGGAATTAGTGCTCCATCCATCCCAGCAGGATCCCCTCCCCGTGCTGCTGCTCTGGCTGCAGCCCAGCACAGGGCTGGCTCTGGGCTGCCAGTGCCCACTGCTGGCTCCAGCCAAGCTCTTTGTCCCTCTGGTGGCCTCCTGCAGGCAGGGAGCTGCGTGGTGGCAGCTGCCTGAGCCCGGGGGAAGCTCTTCCCAGTGGGACAGGACTCAGCTGCTCAGGTGCCTGGGGGTGGGGGGAGCAGGGAGCCAGGTGGAAGGCAGCAGGAAAGTCCTGCAGAGGGAAGCCCAGGGGGGGTTCCTCCCAGCTTGCTGAGAAGGGATTGGAAAGGAGCAGGGGGCTGCAGGTGAGGCAGCAAGGAGAGCCTGGAGCAGTGGCCAGCTGCTGGCTCCCTGCTGGGGGCTGGGCACAGCCTGCCTGCTCTGGGGCCTGGTGGAGCTCGGGCCCCACAGCCCTGCCCTGCCCCCCAGCCAGGAGCCAGAGGGCAGCAGGGCAGGGACAGGCAGCCTCAGTGGCACCTGCTGGGGGTGGATGAGCAGCCCACGGCTGCTCCCCCCAGCAGTGCCTTCACTCCCAGCCCTCCCTCCCCCCCACACCCCCCTGCCCTCTTCCCCACTGGCACAAGCAGCTCAGCCCTCTGTGCCCAGCAGCCCCTGGGGAGGGATGCTCAGAGCTCTCTTCCCCAGGACTGGAGTGCCACAGGCAGCTGGGGCAAAGGGGCACAAGGAGCCAGGGGACACAGATGGGGTCAGAGCCAGGGCCAAAGGGCAGAGCTGAGAAGCTGGGGGGCAGGCAGCCTCCAGCAGCTGTCTGGCACAGCAGGCAGCAAGTCAGAGCCCCTCCAGGCAGAGCAAAGGGGGCAGGAGACAAGCCCAGGGGGCCTGCAGGGATGGCACAGGAGGGGAAAGCAGACTGGAGCCCAGCCCAGGAGGAAGGCCCCCCAGAAGGAGCCCCAGGGCCAGGGTGCCCCAAAGGGAGGCAAGAAGCAGCCAGAGCCAAAGAACCAAACCTTTACTGAACAACATGAGCTGGGGGAAAAGGGGAGGGGAAGAGGGAGGGGAAAGTGGGGGGAAAAGGGGGAAGAAAACGGGGGGGGGGGGATGGGGGGGAAATGTGGGGGGAAATGGGGGGGAGAAATGGGGGGGAGAAATGGGGGGAGAAAAAGGGGGGGGGATGGGGGGGAAATGTGGGGGGAAATGGGGGGGAAATGGGGGGAGAAGTGGGGGGAGAAATGGGGGGGAGAAATGGGGGGGGAAATGGGGGGAGAAAAAGGGGGGGGATGGGGGGGAAATGGGGGGTGAATGGGAGGGGGAAATGGGGGAGGGGAGAGGCAAAGAACCAAACCTTCACTGAACAACACAAATAGGGGGAGGGGGGAGAAGAGCAGCAAATGGGAGGGGAGGGGGGGGATGGGAGAGGAGGTTTTCAATTCCAGGGAATGTTTGAGAGCAGGAGGAACTCAGAGCTGATGACAACTTCTCTCCAGGACACTGTGAGCTGCCTCTGGCCCTGGCTCCAGCAGCTGCAAGGAGAAGAGGGAAGAGTCACTGAGCAGGGCCCTGAGCAGCAGGCTGAGCAGGGAGCCTCCAGCAGCAGCCACCCAGAGGGGCTGGGAAGGACATCCCCAGGGCTCATCCCATGGAGGTGGCAGCAGGAGAGCCTTCTGCTGGAGGCTGTGTGTCACCTGCTGGCCAAAGCCATCAGCAGCAGCACTGCAAGCACACAGCTGGGGACTGCCCCTGGCTCCCAGGGCCTGACCTTGCTTTTCCTGGCCCCTGGAAAGCCAGCAGCCCCCAGTTCCCCTCCTGGAGGCTGTGGCTGGAGAGCCCCAAGGATGACCAGCTCTGGAAACTCCTTTTCCTTCCTGTCTCAGGAGAAAGGACTTCCCAGAGAGACATCTGGGCTGGGGCAGCCCCCACCCTGCTGGGCTGCAGAGGCTGATGGCCAACAGCCTCCCCCTGAGCATCCCAGCAAGGAGGAGCCTGGGCCTTGGCCTGCAGCTGGGCCTAGGGCAGGCAGGGATGACTCCCTGGCTCAGGGCACGACCCAGGCTGGGACAAACAAGCTAAGAAGAGGTGCAGGCCTATCCTGAGGGGCTTAGAGGAAGGAGTTGAGCTGTACAGGTGGAGCTGGGGTCCAAGCAGAGGTGCAGGCCCCCCATGCAGAGCGTGTCCCATGCCATGGGGACAAGCCCCCAGCCTGGGCACAGTGTGGAGGAGCCTGTGCTGGGCAGCAGGAGCCATTCACCTGCCTGGAGCTCAGCCTGGCTGCAGCAGAGCTTCTGAGCAAGCTCTGCCACTGGTGGGCCTGGGAGGACTTCCTTTGGTGTGCACCAGAGGGAAGAGCAGAGGACATCCCTCAGGCTGAGCTCCTCCTGCCCTTCTGCAAAGCCAAAGCTTCCTCCCCGTGGAGGAAAGTCCTCCTGCTCTTCACAGCCCCCTGCAGCACCTGTGGCTGTAGCTGATGGACAGGTGGGCTCCAGCCCCAGCTGCATCAGGAGCCCCAGGAGGATCCTGTGGCCTCTTTCTACACCCTGCTCACAAGCCAGTGGCACAGGCAGACAAGAGCCCAGGGCTCACAGAACATGGACTTGTTTGGCTGCAAGAGACCTTAAAGGTCATCCAGTCCAAGCCTGAACCCAGCACTACCAGGGCACCACTCTTCCATGGCCCTCAGCAGCAGCTTTGAAAGCCCTCCAGGGACAGGGACTCCACCCTGGCCTGGGCAGCCTGGGCCAGGCCTTGACAACCTTCAAGGGGAAGAAATTTTCCCCCACGTCCAACCTAACCCTCCCCTGGCACAACCTGAGGCTTTTCCTCTTCTCCTCTTGCTTGGGAGAAATGACCAAGCCCCACCTGGCTCCAAGCCCCCTGCAGGGAGGTGTAGCATAGTATCTGAGTAGTATCAGTCAGGGCTGGAAGGGACCACAAGGATCAGCCAGTGCCAACCCCCCTGCCATGGGCAGGGACACCCCACACTAGATCAGCCTGGCCACAGCCTCAGCCAGCCTGGCCTTAAACACCTCCAGGGCTGGGGCCTCAACCACCTCCCTGCACAACCCATCCCAGGGCTTCACCACTCTCCTGGGGAAGAACTTCCTCCTCCCCTCCAGCCTCAATCTCCCCACCTCCAGCTTCATTCCATTCCCCCTAGTCCTATCACTGCCTGAGAGCCTGAGCAGTCCCTCCCCAGCCCTCCTGTAGCCCCCTGCAGATCCTGGAAGGCCACAATGAGGTCACCTCAGAGCCTTCTCTTCTGCAGCCTGAACAGCCCCAGCTCCTTCAGTCTGTCCTCACAGGAGAGGTGCTCCAGCCAGGTGTGGAGAGCCAGAAGGAGTCACAGGGAGCCCAAACCTGAGCCCAGGAGGCACAGGGCAGCACAGCCTGTCTGTGTGTCCCCTGCCTGTGTGTGTCCCCTGCCTGTCTGTGTCCCCTGCCTGTGTCCCACCTGGCTGCGTGTCCCCTGCCTGCCTGCCGCACCCCAGCCCTGCTGTGGGGCCCCCTCCAGCAGGAAGGCTGCTGCAGGGCTCACCCTTTCCTTGGGGGCTCAGCTGCCCCCTGCTCTGCTCTGCAGAGGAGGAAGTGGAAGGGCAGGAGGCCTGTGTGCTGCAGCAGGGAGCTGCAGGCTCTCCCGGGGCCGCTGGCCATGGCCCCGCAGCCGAGCGGCGCCGCAGGGCTGACGCTGCGCTGGCTGAGCACAGCTCTGGCTGAGCACAGCTCTGGCTGAGCACAGCTCTGGCTGAGAGCCTCCCTGGGGTGCTGGCCATGGGCTCCCCTCCTGCACGCAGGCTGGGCTCCAGCACCTGCAACCAGGGCACCCTCCAAAGCCTCCTCCTGGAGCCCAAGTGCTCAAGCAGCCAGAGGAGCAGAGAAGGCAAGAGAGAAGCAGGAAGGGCAGCCAAGAGGATCCAAGTGCCACAGTGTCTGTGCTTTACCTTCTGAGCAGGCTCCTCCCTGCTGAGGAACTGCTGAGAGGCCACTGGCAGATGATTGTAGAGCTGGGGGGTCTCCTCCTGGCACTGCACAGCAGAGAACTCCAGCCTGGAGAGGCTGAGGGATGGCACAGCCACCTTGGCACGCAGCAGGACATGAACTGTGGGGCCTCCTGTCACCTAGTGAGGCACAGAGCAGCCAGGTGAGAGCCAGCTGAGAGCTGCTGCTGGCCCCAGCCTGCCCCCGCAGGGGGTGAGGGCAGAGGGAGGGGAGGAGGCACAGGGCACCTGGATGGGCAGCAGCAGGGCCGCCTGGCCCAGCGGCAGCCTGGCACTCTGGGGCTCCAGGCACACGGTGAAGCTCCTGCTCTGGGAGCAGGGCAGCTGCTCCACATGCTCCAGGTCCACACTGAAGCCTTCAAGAGAGGGAAATGAAGCATCTGAGGCACAGGGGACATGGGATGGGGCACAAGCACCTTAAGGCCACCGGAGTGTCCTGGCTGGCAGCCCTGGGAAGGATCCTTTGCCTCTCCAGAGCAGCTGTGCCAGGGGAGGTTCAGGCTGGAGGTGAGGAAGAAATTCTTCCCAGCAAGAGAGATTGGCCATGGGATGTGCTGCCCAGGGAGGTGGTGGAGTCCCCACCCCTGGAGGTGTTTAGGAAGAGCCTGGATGAGGCCCTTGGTGCCATGGCTGAGTTGATCAGATGGTGCTGGGGGAGAGGTTGGACTCAGTGACCTCAAAGGTCTCTTCCATCCTGGTTCATTCTCTTCTAGTCTGTTCTCCCCATGGCAGTGGCTCAGGCTGAGCTGTCACAGGCAGCTCTTGCAAGGCCCCAGGAGGTGTCCCCAGCACTGCTTACCTGTGCCAGCCAGGACCTGCCCACAGACTTGGAAGGCCACAGGGAAGTGCCCCGGGTTGGTGACCTCCACGCTGCGCCTGTGGATGCCACCCAGAGCCACGCAGCCGAAGTCCAGGACGTACTCAGGCAGCTGAGCTCTGCAGGGGGGAGGGAGGGGACTCCTCAAACCACAGCCTGGCCACATTGCCATGGCATGGCAGATGCAAATCAAGTGGGAAAACTCAGCCCAAGCTGCTGAGAGCCAAGCCCTGAGCAGCTGGTGAGCAGGCTCTGGCCGCTCCCAGGGAAGGCAGGGCCCAGGTTCTCTCAGCTCCCAGGGGCACCTTCAAGCACAGCTGGCTGCCAGTGGGCACTGCCCACAGCTCCTGGGCCACTGCACACAAGTCCACTGCAGCTCCACTGCTCTCAGTGCAACTGCTGAGCCTGGCCTACAGCCCAGCCCTGCAACTGCTTCAGGACCTGCTCAGAAGGTTTGCCCCCCCCAGGAAATCTTCACCGCTCTGCACCCAGCTCTGGCCCCAGAGCCCCAGGGGCCTGGGAGAGCCACAGGAAGGTCCTGTCCAGAGCCATCCCACTGGGAAAACACAGCAAGGATCTGTTCTGCACAGCATCTTCTGCCTGGGCTGGAGCCTGCTGCTCCCACTCCTCAGCATGAGGGAGCAGAGGGCAGGAGCCTGCAGTCCCACCAGCAGCCGAGTTCCCTGACTGAGACTCTCCCAACCTGCTCCTTGGCTCAAGTGTGGTCTGCTGGGACCAGGAAGCCAGCTCTGAGCTGCCTCTTTCAGGGCTGCTCAGCAGGGATGGGCTCTGGGCTGCCTGCAGGGGCCTCCTGCTGTGCACTGGCTCCCTGAGCAGAGCCCAGCATCTGCGGGGAGCTGAGAGCAGCTCCACAGCTCAGGGAAGCGAGGACACTCAGCTGCTCCCAGGCAGCAGGGCACAGCTCTCAGGAGCAAAGCCTTGCTGCTGCCCACAGCTGCTCCAGGCTCTGCAGAGCCCAGCAGCTCTCAGCAGCAGGGCTGCACTGCTGGCTGTCAGCCCAGAGCACCTGCAGGTGGCTGTGGAGGTCTCCACTCACTTGAGAAGCCTGCGGCGAGCACGCAGCCTAAGGGCAGCCTCCTCTGGGGCGCTGCAGGCCACAGCTGCCTGCTGCTCCAGGATGTGCTCCTTCAGCAGGATGTCCTCCAGCTGCATCTGCAGCCCAGGCTCCAGCTGAGGCAAGGAAAGACAGGGACTGCTCAGCAAAGGTCCTTCCCAGGGCATGGGCTCAGCTCCCCAAGAGGCTGCCAGCCTGCTCTTGTTGGGAGGGCTGAGGGAGTCCTCCTGCCCCACTGCCTGGGACACCTCCAGCTCTCTTGGGCAGCACCTTGTCTCCAGAGCTGCCAGCTCCAGCCCCTTCACCTGCCCAGGCACTGCACTCAAAGCTGATCTGGCCAGACCCAGAGGGGCAAGCCAGGAGCTTCCCAGAGCTGCAGGCATTGGCCTGCCCCCAAGCAGTGCCAAAGCAGCCTGGAGCAAAGCCCTCTTGCAAAGGAGGCCAGGAGGAAGCTGCTGCTGCTGCCTCTTGGAGATGAGCAGCGAGATCACAGCCCCAGGGCTGGCTCAGGCTGCTGCTCTCAAGCTCTGCACACCTGGCAGAGCTTGGCTGGGGGGCAAGCAGCAGCCTAGAGATGGGGCCCCAGCAATTCATCCCCAGGAGCAGGGCCTGCAGGATCCCACCCAGCTGCCAGGAAGCTCCTCCAGCTCCAGCAGGGACAGAGCTGAACAGCTGAGCTGATGATGCCCCAGCTAAGGGTGGCAGGGAGGGCCCACATGTTAGCAGGGCACCCAGAAGGCTGCTGTGGGCTCCAAGGGGATCCATGGCACGAGGGGCAGAGGCTGGCAGGTGCCCCACGGGGCAGCAGCTGTTCTCACCGTGGCATCCAAGTGGTCTGGGGGTGGTTCTGTGGCTGCAGCCTCCCCCAGGACATCTGCTCTGGCTCTCTCCTTGTCCTGGGCCATCTCTCCTCTCAGCTCCCTGAGGACCTGCTCCCATCTCTTGTTTCCTGAGGGCAGAACCCCCCCCTCAGGTGGCAGCGTGGGCATCTGGGCTGGGCAGCCCCCTCCCCACAGCGCCTCCCCCAGCAACGCTCCTGCAGCAGCTCTGGGCAGTGGGAGCTGCTCCTCCTGCCTGCAGCCTGAGCTTCAGCCCTGCCCAGCTCCCTCCCCCAGAGCAGCAGCTCAGCCCCTGCCAGCTGATGCCCATCCAAGCCTGCCCAAAGCCCTGCCTGCGTCTCGCCCGGCAGCTCGGCAGGGCTGCAGCAGGGAGTCTGCCGGGACACAGCCCCCAGGGACTGCCAGAGACTCAGGCAGCAACCAGAGCTGCTCTGAGAGCCCTGCAGCCTCCAGGCTTGGCTGGGGGAGATGGGGGGAGAGGCAGGGGAGCATCCTGAGGAGCAGCCAGGCAGTGCTTGCCTTGGATGTTCCTGGGCAGGTCCAGGCAGATCCTGGGAAAGCTTCCCTCTCCTTTCAAGCAGATTTCCTCAGGTTCCAGGTGACCAACTTGGAGCTGGAAAGCCTTGAGGAAGAGCCCAGGCACTTCTGGCAAGTAAGAGATGTTCAGCACCTGCTGCTGGCCGGCTCCAAGGCAACCCTGCAGGGAGAGGAGGGAGGGAAGGCACCAGAAAGGCTGTGATGGAGGCACGGCTCAGGCAGGTTCTCACCGAGGAGAAGCCATCAGACAGCAGCACCTTCTAGCTCTCTGCTTTCCAACAGCTTCCCTCCTGCCCCCGGCTGCCAGCGACGCTTCAGAGGCCGCCAGGCGGCGCTAGCGCGCAGCCGCTTGCTCCAGCTCCACAGCCGGCAGCAGCCCCTCCTGCCCCCCCCAGCAGCAGCCCCTCCTGCCCCCCCCAGCAGCAGCCCCTCCTGCCCCTGCCCCCAGCAGCATCCCCTCCTGCCCCCCCCCAGCAGCATCCCCTCCTGCCCCCCCCCAGCAGCATCCCCTCCTGCCCCCCCCAGCAGCAGCCCCTCCTGCCCCCCCCCAGCAGCAGCCCCTCCTGTCCCCCCCAGCAGCAGCCCCTCCTGCCCCCCCCAGCAGCAGCCCCTCCTGCTCCCCCCAGCAGCAGCCCCTCCTGCCCCTGCCCCCAGCAGCAGCCCCTCCTGCCCCCCCCCAGCAGCATCCCCTCCTGCCCCCCCCCAGCAGCCCCTCCTGCCCCCCCCAGCAGCAGCCCCTCCTGCTCCCCCCAGCAGCAGCCCCTCCTGCCCCTGCCCCCAGCAGCAGCCCCTCCTGCCCCCCCCCCAGCAGCATCCCCTCCTGCCCCCCCCAGCAGCAGCCCCTCCTGCCCCCCCCCCAGCAGCAGCCCCTCCTGCTCCCCCCAGCAGCAGCCCCTCCTGCCCCCCCCCCAGCAGCAGCCCCTCCTGCCCCCCCCCAGCAGCAGCCCCTCCTGCCCCTGCCTCCAGCAGCAGCCCCTCCTGCCCCTGCCCCCAGCAGCAGCCCCTCCTGCCCCTGCCCCCAGCAGCAGCCCCTCCTGCCCCTGCCTCCAGCAGCAGCCCCTCCTGCCCCCCCCCAGCAGCAGCCCCTCCTGCCCCCCCCCCAGCAGCAGCCCCTCCTGCCCCTGCCTCCAGCAGCAGCCCCTCCTGCCCCCCCCAGCAGCAGCCCCTCCTGCCCTCCCCAGCAGCAGCCCCTCCTGCCCCCCCCCAGCAGCAGCCCCTCCTGCCCCCCCCCAGCAGCAGCCCCTCCTGCCCCCCCCCAGCAGCCCCTCCTGCACCCCCCAGCAGCAGCCCCTCCTAACCCCCCCCAGCAGCAGCCCCTCCTGCCCCCCCAGCAGCAGCCCCTCCTGCTCACCCCAGGAGCAGCCCCTCCTGCCCCCCCAGCAGCCCCTCCTGCCCCCCCCAGCAGCAGCCCCTCCTGCTCCCCCCCAGCAGCAGCCCCTCCTGCCCCCCCCAGCAGCAGCCCCTCCTGCCCCCCCCAGCAGCAGCCCCTCCTGCCCCCCCCCAGCAGCAGCCCCTCCTGCCCCCCCCCAGCAGCAGCCCCTCCTGCCCCCCTCAGCAGCCCCTCCTGCCCCCCCAGCAGCAGCCCCTCCTGCTCACCCCAGCAGCAGCCCCTCCTGCCCCCCCCAGCAGCCCCTCCTGCACCCCCCAGCAGCAGCCCCTCCTAACCCCCCCCAGCAGCAGCCCCTCCTGCCCCCCCCAGCAGCAGCCCCTCCTGCTCACCCCAGGAGCAGCCCCTCCTGCCCCCCCAGCAGCCCCTCCTGCCCCCCCCAGCAGCAGCCCCTCCTGCTCCCCCCCAGCAGCAGCCCCTCCTGCCCCCCCCAGCAGCAGCCCCTTCTGCCCCCCCCAGCAGCAGCCCCTCCTGCCCCCCCCCGCAGCAGCCCCTCCTGCCCCCCCCCAGCAGCAGCCCCTCCTGCCCCCCCCCAGCAGCAGCCCCTCCTGCCCCCCCCAGCAGCAGCTCCTCCTGCCCCCCCCAGCAGCAGCCCCTCCTGCCCCTGCCCCAGCAGCAGCCCCTCCTGCCCCCCCAACAGCAGCCCCTCCTGCCCCCAGCCCCTCCTGCCCCCCCCAGCAGCCCCTCCTGCCCCCCCCCAGCAGCAGCAGCCCCTCCTGCCCCCCCAACAGCAGCCCCTCCTGCCCCCAGCCCCTCCTGCCCCCCCCAGCAGCCCCTCCTGCCCCCCCCAGCAGCAGCCCCTTCTGCCCCCCCAGCAGCAGCCCCTCCTGCCCCCCCCCAGCAGCAGCCCCTTCTGCCCCCCCAGCAGCAGCCCCTCCTGCCCCCCCCAGCAGCAGCCCCTCCTGCCCCCCCCAGCAGCAGCCCCTCCTGCCCCCAGCCCCTCCTGCCCCCCCCCAGCAGCAGCCCCTCCTGCCCCCCCCAGCAGCCCCTCCTGCCCCCCCCAGCAGCAGCCCCTCCTGCCCCCCCCCAGCAGCAGCCCCTCCTGCCCCCCCCACCAGCAGCCCCTCCTGCCCCCCCCCAGCAGCAGCCCCTCCTGTCCCCCCTGGCAGCAGCAGCCCCTCCTGCCCCCCCTGGCAGCAGCAGCCCCTCCTGCCCCCCCTGGCAGTGCTGAGGGCACAGTTGGCCTTGAGGCTCTGAAAGGCCTTTTCCAGCCCCAAGGCTCCTGTGCTTCCTTCCCCCTCAGCAGAGGCAGCTCCCAGCCCTGGCTGCTGCTGGAGGATCTGCCTCTCCTCTTCTCTTCCTCCCCATTGTCCCCTCCAAGCCCACCCAGGGCAGGCTGGCACAGGGCCAGGGGCAGGCCCTTGTGCTGCCCCCCTCCTCACCGTGCTGGGCACCACCAGGGGCAGGCCGGGCAGGGGGCTGCGGGCAGTGGCCGTGCCAGGGCTCAGCACCACAAAGGTGAAGGGCAGCTTCCCACTGTTCTCCAGGGTCACCTCTGCCTCCAGGACCGAGTCCCACAGCTGCAGAGAGGACAGAGGAGTGGGCAGTTAGGCACAGGCCTGGCACTGGGCATCTCCTGCAGCTGGCACTGGCACAAGAGCCAAGGCAGGCAGCACAGCAGAGCAGCAGGAGAGGTGGGCGCTTCACCCTCCCAGCTTCAGCTGGGCAAGCCCAGCCACAAGGGAGCTCTGGGCCCTGCACAGGAGCTGAGCTTTGGGGCACCCTGCAGAGGCACAGCACCAGGCACCAGGCAGGAAAGCAGCCAAGTGCTCTGCACCTGGAGGTGGCATCCACCGCTGGGCTGCAGCAAAGCAGCTGGCACTGAGACAGCCCTGAGGCAAAGGCACCTGCAGAGCTGGCAGTGGCAGCAAAGGGGGACATGGAGCAACAGCCAGAGGGCCAAGAGAGGGAAAGAGTTGTGGGGGGGAACTGAGAAGTGAAGTGGGGGTGGCTCTGGGACACTGCCCCCAGCTACAGCCCCTGGGAAGCCCAAGGGAGCTTCCTCTTGGTGAGGAGCCAAGAGCACTAAAGCAGCCCCCCCTGCAGCTCAGGCTTTAGCAGCAGAGCAGCAGATGCTGTCTGGAGGCCACAGCCCTCTGGAGGCATCTGCTGGCATCCTGCCTGCCCCAGCAGGCCTCTCTGGTAGCCTTGAGGAGCACTTCTCATAGAATGGGCCAGGCCAGAAGGGAGCTCCAAAGGTCACCCGCTCCAACCTGCCCACAGGCAGCAGGGACGTCCCCAGCCAGACTCCCAGCTTGGGTGGGGTGGTGAAGGCCATTGCAGAGCAGCTTGGAAGCAGAATGCATCACTCAGAGGTGGTGCTGGAGCCAGCACAGCAGCTGGCCCTAGAGCTCAGAGGGCAGCCCCCAGCAGTGAGGGCTCCAGCCAAGGAGAAGCCTGCGCTACCTGCAGCCCCAAGTCCAGCTCCGTGGTGTCCAGGTGGTAGCTGATGAGGGAGGCCTCCCCACTCAGCCTGAGCTCGTAGCTGGGGCCTCCCTGCACCCTGCAGAGGGCCCTGGCACAGGCCACGGCGTTGGGGCGGCCAAAGAAGCTGAAGGTGACCTGCTGGCTCTGGCCTGGCTGCAGCAGCCCATGGAGGGGCAGCACATCGAACACCTGGGGTGGGGAGGAGAGGGGTGAGGGGCAGCAAGGAGAGGGGGAGAGGGGGAGCAAGGAGAGGGGGAGCAAGGAGAGGGGGAGCAAGGAGAGGAGGAGAAAGGAGAGGGTGAGCAAGGAGAGGGGGAGCAAGGAAAGGGCAAGAAGGAGAGGGTGAGCAAGGAGAGGGAGAGCAAGGAGAGGGGGAGAGGGGGAGAGGGAGAGGGGGAGAGGGTGAGCAAGGAGAAGGGGAGAGGGGGAGCAAGGAGAGGGGGAGCAAGGAGAGGGGACAAGCAGGGGAGAGGGCGAGCGGGCAGAGGCGAGCGTCTGCTGTGGGTGAGAGCTCTCTGCTGCAGGCTCCACCACCACCACCTCAGGCCAGGGGCAGCTGAGATGGCAGCTGGGAGCAAACCAAGTCTGCCTATGCCCGAGGCATCTGCTGAGGGTGGCTCCAAGCCCAGCCACAGGTCAGGCCCTGGCTCCATCCTCACCTCCTACACACAGGCTTGCAGGAGCCTGGCAGAGACCCCCAGGGGGCAGCTGGCACCCTCCTGCCAGCCCAGCTCTGCTCCCTCCTGCCCAGAGAACATGCTGAGAAGCTCCTGCCTGGACAGCTTAGGCTCTCCAGGACCAAACCAGGGACACAGCTGCCCCTGAGACTCCCCACAACAGGCAAAGGAGCACTGGAGCAGGGCTTGGCCCAGCTCTCCAGTTTCAGAGGGTGCTTTGGTTTCATTCCCTGCCCTCATGGCTGCTGGAGAGCTGAGGAGCTCCACCAGGTCATTATCCTCCAGACACCCTCCTGAAGAAGGCAGCTGAGATGCTTTCCTGCCCTGCAGCAGCTGGCAGCTTGCCTTTCACCTCAGAGGTGCCACCTTGCCAAGGGAGCCTTGGCTCTGGCCTTCTGAGCCCTGTTTCTGAGAGGGCTTCTGGGATTGCTGCCCCAGCTCCAGAGGCTCTGCTGCTTCAGGCAGCTCAGAAGTGCTTTGTGCTGGGGCCTGGCCACCAGCAGGCTCTGCAGGAACGCTGCTGGGACAGCCTTGGGCCTAAGCAGAGCTACATCTCCCAGGCAGATGAGGCACTGGGCAGGGCTGAGTCTTGCCTTGGGTCAGGTCCCTTCCTGAGCCCTGACAGCTCTGGGGCTGTCTCTGCAGTCCCAGGCCTTGGGTAGGGCCAGGAGGTGCCAATGGCTGGGGCTGAGCAGCTGGCCCATGGGGATCAGTGCTTGGCACAGAAGGAAGCTCAAAGCCTTCCAGCAGCATGCAGACAAAAGCCTCATTTGCCACTGGGAAACAAGCCAGCCCAGGCTCTGCAGAGGCCAGGAGGAGCTGAGGGAGGCCTCCCCCAGGCAGACTGTCTGTTTGTCCCTCCCCAGGAGCCCTGTGTCCAGCTGCTGGCCCTGCTGCCCTTCCTGCTCTCAGGTGGCCGCGGGGCCATGAGAGGGGAGGTTGGCAGCAGCCTGGCTCTGGGGGCACACTGGGAGGGGTCCCAGGAAAGCTACCTCTGCTTCCAGGCAGTCCTGGGCATCTGCTGGCTCCTGGGCAGGGTCCCCCACTGCCCCCAGGGCTTGGGCTGGCTCCTCCACACCCCCATGCCCGGAGCTGCTCCCTGCAGAGGCCGAGCGCTGCCCGCAGGCTCTCTCCTCCTGCGCTGCCTGGGCCGGGAGGCTGCACCTGGAACAGGAGCTCCCTGTGAGCAGGGACTGCAGGGGCAGGCAGGGGAGACTGCCCCAGCAGCTCCTGGCTGCCCACTGCTGCTCTGAGCTCAGCAAGGGCTCTGCCCCAGCAGCTCCAGCCCAGGATGCAGCAGGGCCAGGCTCAGGGCTGCCCAGCTTGGCACAGGGGCAGTGCAGGCACCTGGCTGCTGGCAGACAGGGCAGAGGCCAGGGCTGGGTGCCCTGTGGGGAGGCACAAAGGGCAGCAGGAAGGGAAACCAGACACACACTGTGCAAAGAGGGAGAGTGAGAAGCAAAGGGGCAGAGCCCAGGAGAGACCTCCCAGTGGCCTACAAGACAGCTGGAGGCAGCCTTGGGAGCAGGGCTTGGTGTGACAGGACAAGGGGGGGTGGGGGTGAACTCAGAGGGAGAGATTCAGAGCAGATGGGAGGAAGACATTTGGGATGCTGAGGAGAGGGAGACACTGGCCCAGGCTGCCTGAGGAGGGGGGAGATGCCCCATCCCTGGCACCACTCCAGGGCAGGTGAAGGTGGAAGGAGAAGAAGCTACCAGACAGGTTGCAGCCAGGCCCTCACTGAGCCCTCAGCCTCTGTCCTGTCCCTGCAGCACCCCTAGGAGCTGAGGCTTTGTCTCTAAGAGACAAGGTGAGAGCAGGGGCTGAGAGCAGTTGGCCAGAGCCCAGGGAAACAACCTTGGTCTCTGCAAAGCACAAGCAGGCCAGCAGGAAGGGGAAGAGCTGCAAGGAGAGGGCAGAGGTGGCCATACCTCAGCTGGCTGCCCTGGCTGGCTGGCAGCAGCTGCCAGCAGTAGGAGACAGGCAGCTGGCTGCAGTTGCTCATCTCCAGGCTCTGCACAGCTCCAGTGTCGTTGAGGATGCAGCCAAAGTCCACAGCCATGCTCTGGAAGTGCAGGCTGGGGCAGCAGACTTGTCCCCACACCAGGACCTGCTCCTCATGAGGGTGCTCCAGGAACTGGATGCTCAGAGCCTGCTCCACTTGCCAGCACCTCAAGCCCTCCTCATGAGCAGGGTTAAAGGTGATGCAGAGCTGAAGTTCCTGCCCTGCCTCCAGCTTCATGGGCTGCAAGGAGAGGAAGAGCATCCAGCAGCCGTGGGAGGCCATCCCCAGGGCTGAGGGCATGACCCATGGCAGTGCCCAAGTGTGGCTCCAGCAGGGCCTGCCTGTGCCAGCCCCACCCCACTGCTGGCCCAGCCCCCCTCAGGCTTCAGCAGAGGCACCAAAGCCCCCCCCAGAGCAGCAGCCTGGCACCAAGGCTGTTTGCCCTGCTCCTCCCAGCACTGCAGCCTGGCCCTGGCAGGGCTGGCACCGGCAGGGCACAGGAGTGGTGCCCATGCCCACATCACCACCTGTCTGGCACAGCCTGTGCCCAGCCCCTGCCACTGACACAGGGGGCAGGCAGTGGCTGGAGGAGCATCCTCAGCCTTCTGAAAGGCAGGGCTGCCCTTGAAGGGAGCAAGCTGCTCCTGAGGAGCAGGCAGGCAGCTGAGGATGGCTGCTGGGATGGTTTCTAGGAGGCAGCTTGCCCAGAAGGCCCTGGAGCCCTTCCCTGCATGGCTTAGAGCCAGGCCTCTGCAGGAGGTTGCAGCAAGGAGCCATAGGACAAGAGGAAAGGGCCTCAGGTTGCAGCAGGGGAGGTTTAGGTTGGACACAAGGAACAAGTTCTTCCTCACAAGGGTTGTCAAGGCCTAGCCCAGGCTGCCCAGGGCAGTGGTGGAGTCCCCATCCCATGGCAAAGTCATGGGGATCTGGTGCTGAGGCCATGATCTAGTGGTGAGCTGGGAGTGAGGAGTTCCCAGTTGGCCTTGAGGAGCTGAAAGGTCTCTTCCAGCCCAAGCCATCCCATGGCTCTCTTCCCAGTTCAGATGATGCCTTCTTTCCTCCAGCAGCAGCTCACTTCCAAGCTGATTTAGCTCAGGCTCACTGCTGACTCTACAGAAGAAGCTTCTCTCCTGGAGGCCCTCCCAGCAGGAGCACACCAGCACCCTGCTCCCTCTTCACACTCCAGCAGCAGCAAGGCCCAGGGCTGCTCACCTGAGCATCTGCAGGCAGGGGCTGCTGCTCCACATCACAGATGGAGAAGGGCTGCCCTAAGGCCAGCACCAAGCTGAGGGGCAGGGGGCAGATGTTCTTCAAAGACAGAGGCTGGGCCAGAGGGGTTAGGACATCCCCTGCTTGCTGCAAGCACAGGAGAGAAGCATCAACCAAGCTCAAGTGCCCAGGGCCCTCCTTCCCCACCCGCTGCCTTACAAACCCTTCAGCCCCCACAGCTCCCAACAGCTCCTCTGGACTCTTTGGCTTTGTTTCTGCCCTTCTGGAAGGGCTTTCTCCAAGCACAGCAGATGCTGCTGGTGGCTACAAACCACAGCATGGCCCAGGGGACAGGGGAACAGCCTCATGGACTGTGCAGGGAAGAGGACCCTGAGAGGAGGCAGCTGCTGCAAAAAGATCCAGCCCAGAAGGTGAGCCCAGAGCAGCTGACTCCAGCTGTGTGTCCCCTCTTGGGGCCAGCAGCACAAGAGGAGTTCCACTCACCTACACTCCTTCCTTACCACCTTGCCAGCTCTAGGAGCCTCCTAACACAGGGGTGCTGGGCAGAGGAGAAAAGCAAGCAGGATGCAGTGGGGAGCCTGCAGCAGCCTAAGCTTGGCTTGGACCAGGCACAGCCAGCCAGAAACTTCCAGGCACCTGCTGCCCCTGCTGCAGTGACAAGAGGCTGAGGGGCATCTGCATGAGGAGCAAAGGCTGAGAGCCCTGGGGCTGCTGAGCCTGGAGAAGAGCAGCCCCAGAGGGGAGCTGAGCAGTGCTCAGCAAGAGCCAAAGGGACAAGGGGCTGGGGCCAGACTCCTCTCAGTGGTGCTACACCAGCAAGGGCAGAAGAGAGCTGCTGAGGCTGTTCCCAGCCCCAGGGGAGCCAAGAAGGACCTCAGTGCTAATGGCCAAAGCTTGGTCCTGCTGCAGTCAGCAGCCAAAGCCCTGGGGACTGGGAGCAGCTCTCTCCCCTCCTGCTTGGAAGCCAAGCACAGGCAGCCCACAGCTCCCAGCCAGCAGACCCAGTGCCAGGGTACCAGGCAGAGGCTCACCTTCTCCAGGTGGAAAGTGATTACTGTGGAGGACATCTGCAGGGCAGGAGCAACGAACTGGCAGCTGAGCTCCACCTGCAGGATCTGTCTGCTCCTGGCCTCGCTGCCCACCCTGGCCTGGCACAGCAGCAGCTCCCTCACCTCCTGCAGGGAGAAGCCACAGGGCACATGGGGGCTGCCAGCAGGGGGCCAGGAGACAGCCTGCAGCTGCCAGCCACGGCCCTGCCACTGCCCTCAAGTGACACTCAGGGCTCCCCTCAGGGCTGTTTGCCCCTGGCCCTCCACACCTTGTGCTGCATCCCACTTCTCCTGCCCTCCAGTGGCCATCACAGAACCAACAAGGTTGCAAAAGACCTCCAAGATCATCAGCTCCAACCTGTCACCCAAGACCTCCTGACTACCAGACCATGGCACCAAGTCATGCTGCACCCAACAGCCACAGAAAGCTCTGGGGACCTCTGTGCTGCCTGGGACAATCCCTGCCCCGAAGGATTCTCCCTTGGATGTGCACAGTGCTACAGAAAGCTGGAGGAGCTGTTGGGATGGAACTAGAACGAGTCTCAGGCTGTGCCAGGGGAGCTTCAGGCTGGACAGCAGGAAAAAGTTCTTCCCAGAGAGAGTGATTGGCCCTGGGAATGTGCTGCCCAGGGAGCTGGTGGAGTCCCCATCCCTGGAGATCATCAGGGATGCCTGGATGAGGCCCTCAGTGCCAGGGGCTGGTTGATTGGATAGGGCTGGGGGAGAGCTTGGACTGGATGATCTGGGAGGACTCTTCCAAGCTGCTTGATCCTATGAGCCTGTGAGTGCAGGACAAGTGCCAGGGGAGGTGATGTGATGGGGAAGGCTCAGCCCTTGGGAGGGAGCTCACCTGGGGAGTGCTGGAGAAGCCTTCCAGCACCACCTCCATCGTCTGGCCTGGGGCCAGCTTCATCCTCCTGGGCCGAGGCTGAAAGACAGGGCAGGCAGCTGCGAGGCTCTGGGGGGGAGCTCTGCCCTTGGTGCTGCTGAGGGCAGGGAGCTGCCCGCCGCGGGCAGGCAGGGAGCAGCCTCCTATGCTCCAGCGGAGGCGCTGAGTGCGGCGGCCGCGGTTGGTGACCTGGAAGCTGTAGCAGCAGGGAAGCCGGCTGCAAGAGGAGCAGAGATGGACAAGGTCAGCAGAGCTGCTGCTGCCCAGCGCTCCCCCAGCTGCTGGCGGTGCTGTCTGGCCACACAGCTGGCAGTGCAACCCCCTCGGAAAGGCTGAGCCGGCTCAAAGCTTCGGCAGGAGCCAGCCCTTGCCTGGCCCTGAGCTTCTCCCCACCGAGCAGCGGCTCTGTTTGTGCCCAGCCAGGAAAAGCCTCCTGCAGAGCTGTCCCGAGGGGGCCCAGCCAAGCCCAGCCCCGGCTGCCCCAGAGCCCTTCCTCCTTGCCGCAGGCCCGGAGCGGCAGCGGCAGGGAGAGGACAGAGGCTCCGCGCAGAGCTGGCTCCGGGCTCGCCGGCGGCACCAAGGCAGCAGCAGAGCTGCTGGGCAGGGCCCTGGCCGCTCCCCGCTGCGCTGCTGCTCAGCAGCTACTTGGCTCCGGCTCAGCTCGCTGCTCTGCCGCTGCTCCGCTTTGTTTCGAGCAGGAGATAAAGAGAGGGGGGGTTGGGAAAGCCTTCCCTTTCCCCCCTGGCTTCGGCCCGCCTGGGGGCTGCTCCTCCCCAGCCCTCTTCTCCAGAGCCTCCCCCAGCTTTGCTGCCCTGCTCTGGACACGCTCCAGCCCCTCAATGCCCTCCCTGGAGTGAGGAGCCCCAACCCGACCCCAGGATTCAAGGTGCAGCCCCAGCGGTGCCCAGCACAGGGGCACAAGCCCTGCCCTGCTCCTGCTGGGCTTCAGCCTGCAGAAGCCCTGGGGCTGCCCTGGAAGTGCCAGGGCCTTCTCCTGGCTGAGCCCCCGGCAGCAGCAGGAGCTGAGGGACACCTACCTGAAGCGAGTGCCCAGGCTGAGCTGCGGAGCCAAGGGCCTGTCGGTGACGATGGTGCTGCCGACGCCGAGGGCCCGCACGGGGATGCCGTAGCCACGGCTGTGCTCCACCAGCACCTGCACCTCGGCCTGGAACTGCCCCGTGTCATCCAGGTTGGCTGTGACACACACAGACACCTGGCCCTCGGGGGGGATCACTCCTCGGCTGGGCTCCACCCTCCAGCACCAGTCTCTGCCAGCCTGCAAGACAAGGCAGAGCCCAGCTGAGGCTGGAAGCCGCAGCCCTTGCTCTCTTGTGGGCTGGAGGAGCAAGGATGTGAGGGCAGCAAACCAGAAGGGCTTCCTTTGCCTGCAGCTGAGCTAGGGGGGGCTGCAAACAGCACCTCTGCAGGAGCTGACACACCACCACCCCCCCGTGCCAGCCTCCTCTCACAGCCTCTGCTCATTACCCCCATGGCACCCAACCCAAAGGACACCCATCCTCAAGAGAAGGTTGCTTCCTCCTCCAGTCTCCTTGGAGGACTTTTGCTCAGAGGCCTCTTGAAGTACTGAAGGGCTGCAAGAAGTTGACTTTTCTCTGGCCAGTCCCAGGGAGAAGATCAGAGAGTCACAGAATGGTTTGGCTTGGAAAGGACCTGCAAGATCTTCTAGCTCCAAGCCCCTGCCAGGGGCAGGGACATCTCCAGCTAGAGCAGGTTGCTCAAAGCCCCATCCTCAGTTCAAAGCTGAGAGCCAGGATTGTTGAGCCTGGAGAAAAGGAGGCTGAGGGGAGACCTTCTGGCTCTCTACACCTCCCTGAAAGGAGGCTGGAGCCAGGGGGGGCTCAGTGTCTCCTCCCAGGCAATAGGACAAGAGGAAATGGCCTCAAGTTGCATCAGAGGAACTTTAGGTTGGGCATGAGGAACAAGTTCTTCCTCTGGAGGGTTCTCAAGGCCTGGCCCAGGCTGGCCAAGGCAGGGGTGGAGTCCCCATCCCTGGAGGGATTTCAAAGCCTTGGAGCTGTGGTGCTGAGCACCATGGCTCAGTGGGGAGCTGGCAGTGCTGGGCTAAGGCTTGGCCTGGAGGCTCTGAAAGGTCTTTTCCAACCAAGGGCCTTCTGTGATCCCAGAGCTCCAAAGCCATGACTCTCACAGCCAGAGAGCTTCCACAAAGGAAAGGGAGAGCTTGGCAACAGGATCCAGGCTCACTGCTGCTCAAACCTCTCCTCAAGCTCTGGGCTCCTGAGGGCTGCCCCAGCTGAACCTGCCCCCACAGCCAGGCTCCTCTGGCCACTTTCTGATGGCACATCTTGCTTGCTCTCTCAGGCAGCCAGCTGGGAAAGCTGCAGATGCAAAGCAAGCCCCAGGTGGCCAGAGAGCAGCCATTGCCACTGGCAGCCTCTCCAGCTCCTCACCATCTTTGCCTGGAAGGCTGCAGGGATGGGGCTCTGATTGCAGAGCTGCAGACTGCGGGAGACATCCTGCAGAACTTGGATGCTGCCAAAATCCACCTGGCTGGGCTGCACAGAGACAACTGGGCCCTCTCCAGTGCTCACCAAAGAGACCTTCTTCTGCAGGGAGGAGAGAGGGAAAACACCATGGGGAAAGCTGACAAGGATCAGACAGCTCTGAGGCTGCTCCTGCTCGGGGGAGAGCTCTGCCTGCTGCAAGTTTGCAGTGCTGGAAGCCTGAAGCAGGAGGCCTGCAGCAAGTGTGGGCTCTGGAGGGAGCCCAGCTGAAAGCCACAGGCTGCTGTTGTCAGGGGGAAAGCAAGCAGCCTGCAGTCCCTCCAGCAGCTCTCCTTCCTCTGCCCTGGGCCTGCTCCCAGCCCTGCTACTGCTCAGCCTTGCCCCAAAGCAGCCTTCCTGGCTTCTGCTGCTGCACAGCCAGGCTCAGGCAGCAGCTTGGTGAAGGCTCCCAAAGCTCCCCCTTGCCCAACAGCCCTGGCTGGCACCAAGCTGGCTCTGCAGAGGAGAGCTCATGGAAGATGGAGAGCTCTGCTTTGTGCTCTGGGCTAATGCTGGCAGGACCTGAAGAACAGAACCGATGGCAGCATTCCAGCAGCATTTTCACCTCTTGGCCAGCTGAGAGCCACAAGTGGTGTTCCTGCAGAAGTGGCCCAGAGCACTGGAGGAGGAAGGTGGAGGCCTTTGCTGCAGAGCCTTCTCACCTCATTGCCAGCCCAGCCTTTGCTTCAGCAGCACTCTGGGCTGGCCCTGGGTGCTCCTCCCCAAGAGCCCCACGGGAGCAGCAGCTGCTGCTCCTCTCCTAACAACAGAGGAGAGCCAGGGAGGCTGCTGGCTCATGACCCCCTCTGCCCTGTCCCCAGTGCCCTGCTGTGGCACACTCTGCTCACCATCCCGGAGGGCACCACCCTGCCTCTCCTCTCACCACCACCTGCTGCCAGGGATCCCTCTGGCACAAGTTCCCTCTGCCCTGCCAGCAGCCCTCTACCCTTCAGGCCCCAGCAAGCCCTGTGGCACCGAGCAGACTTACCAAGGAGTATCCTGCACACCCAAAGAGAGCCACATAGGCAGGAGTGTGCTGGCTCCCTGGCACCTGGGCCACCAGGGTCAGGGGCATCTCCACGGAGCTGCAAGGCTGAATGACGCCACAGGGCACAGGGCTGGAGTACAGCACAGCAGCATCCTCCTGCTGCTCCTGGAAGGGGGAGGAGCACAGCATGGCATGGGCTGGAAGGGACCTTCCAAGCTCATCCAGTCCAACCCCCTGCACTGAGCAGGGACATCTGCAGCTAGAGCAGGCAGCTCAGAGCCCCACACAGCCCGGCCCGGGAGGGCTCCAGGCAGCTCAGAGCCCCACACAGCCCGGCCTGGGAGGGCTCCAGGCAGCTCAGAGCCCCAGACCTGGCCCGGGAGGGCTCCAGGCAGCTCAGAGCCCCAGACCTGGCCCAGGAGGGCTCCAGGCAGCTCAGAGCCCCAGACCTGGCCCGGGAGGGCTCCAGGCAGCTCAGAGCCCCACACCCAGCCCGGCCCTGGCAGAAAGGCACAAAGCAAGAAGCGAGCCTTGGACAGTCTCAGCATCCTCAGGGGCTCCCAAAGCTGCTGTACTCACCAACAGCCACCTTTGGGCTGGCAGAGCAGCTTTTCAACCACCCTCTGAGCTGCTCTGCATGCCAGCAGCCCAGAGCACAAACTGCTCCCAAAGAGCTGAGGTTGCTGCCTCAGGCTGATGCTCAGGAAGGTTCCCATTGCCCTGCTCCCTAAGGTCACGTTCGGCTTGGCTCCTGTTCTCAGCGCACTGGGAACCATCAAGGTCTCAGCCAAAGGCCTTTTCTCCCCAGCACAGCCTGGCTGAGCCCTGGGGGCAGGAGGTGGGGGTGATGCCAACCTGAGGCAGCAGTGCATAGAAGCCTGGCAGGTCGCTGTCGTTCACCAGGGTCAGCAGCTGCTGGGCAGGGAGCTGCAGGTAGCAGCGGCCGAAGGTCACCACGGGGTTGGGCACTTGCAGAGCAGGAGCCACACACCTGGGCAGAGAGAGGGCCAAAGGCAATGGAGACAGTGGCAGAGGAGAGGCTGCTTGACTCCTCAGGGGGCAGGGAAGGGAGCAGAACACAGCTGCCTGGGGCAGAGGCCCAGCAGCCTGGCCTGGCCCTGCGGTGCTGTGGCCAGCAGCAGCGGGGCAGGGATTGCCCCCCTGGGCTCAGCACTGCTGAGGCCACCCCTCAAATCCCGGCAGCACTTTTGGCCTCCTCACTCCAAGAAGGGCATTGAGGGACTGGAGTGGGTCCAGAGAAGGGCAACAAAGCTGGGGAAGGCTCTGGAGAAAAGGAGGCAGAGCAGAGCCCTCCTGGCTCTCCACAAGTCCCTGAAAGGAGGCTGGAGCCAGCTGGGGCTTGGTTTCTTCTCCCAAGGAAGAAGTGACAGGACAAGAGAAATGGCCCCAGGCTGTGCCAGGGGAGGGGCAGTGCCAAGCAGCCACAGAATTGCTGTGCCCTCTAGGAAAAGGCTCTTGGCCAGGCCTGTCCATCCTGGGCTGATGCTCCTCCAGGTGGCTGCTTGCAAACCCTGCTGCTCCCAACTCTGGCTGGGCAGAACCAGCTCCTGGAGCAAGGCTCCTCCTGGGGAGCTGGAGCCAGCAAACCACGTGCAAGGGGCTGGATGCAGCAGGAGAGATGAAGGGCTGCAAGGAAAGTGCTGGTACCTGGCTGTGAGGGGCAGTGAGAGCAGCTCCTGGCCCACACCATCCACATCCAGCACCAGTGCCAGCTCGCAGGTGCCCTGGGTGTTGGAGCACAGGGTGACCTGGGGGGAGAGCAAAGCAGCAAAGACTTCAGCACCCCCACAGCTGCTCTCCTGCCATTCCCAGGCCATGGGAAGCAAGGCAGGACTTGGCCCTTTTGCTGCTCCATGTGCAGAGCACAGGCTCTGGGAGCAGCACAAGGCTGCTGGCAAGAGCTGCCTTGAGAAATGCCTGTGGCAGCTCCCAGGCCATGTGTGAGAGGAATGCAGGCACCAGCAGGGCCATCCTCCACTCAGCACTGCATGGCAGCTAAGGGACCAGGCTCTGATCTCCCCTGAGCAGCAGAAATGCAGGGCAGAGCTGCTGCCTCCAGCAGAAGCACTGCAGCTGTGCAGGGGGAAGCTGCTGCAGAAGCTTGGCCCAGCAGAACCTGCTCAGCTCACAGCCACCACAGCTTCTGCAGTCCCCCTGCAGAGCACTGCAGGGAATCCAACTCATCCTGCCCACAGCACAGGAGGAAGAAGAGCAGGGAGAGAAGCTAACTGCTTCCTACAGCCACATCTCTCCCTGCAACAGCCTCCTGCTGCCCTCAGCCTTCCTCTGCCCAGCTGCAGTCCAAGGACCTAAGCAGCTCTGAAACCCTCAGCAGTGGCTTCTGGCCTGCAGCCTGGGGGGCAGGAGCTGCAGCCTCTGCCTGCAGGCTCCAAAGGCTGCTCCTTCAGGCAAGCCCCAGAGCAGCACAGCTCCCAACAGCCCAGCCCTGCTGCAGGGCTCTGCCTGGCCTCCCCCTCACAGCCAGCAGCACCCAAGGCCTCTCCCAGGGCAGGGAAGGCTCAGCCCCAGCTGCTGAAGCCGCTCTGGCCCCACTGCTCCCTACCTGGATGTCCAGGGAGCTCAGGGCAGGGATGGTGCCTCTGCAAGGCCTGATGGTGCAGTCACAGGTCGTGGGGAGCCCCTTGTCTGTCCTCCAGGAGGGCAGAGAGTTGTCCTGGGCAGCGCTGGGCTCTGCTGTGCCAGCCCCGGACACGCGGATGGCGAAGGCCAGGGGCAGCGGGGAGGGGTTGGTGAGGCGACAGAAGAGGCTGTGAGGGAAGCCTAGGGGAGAGGACACAGCTCTGCACCTCTGCACACAGCTCCTCTGCCTCCTGCTGCCAAGAGCCTGGCATGGGCAGACTGCCCTTGGCCTTTGGCTCCCCTCCCTCTGAGCTGCAGCTGCTGGGGAAGCCAAGCAGCTCTGTGCTGGCACTGCTGGGGGACAACTCATTCCCCATCAGGCAGCCAGGGGCCCTCATGGCCAAGAAGGACAAGGGTCTCCTGGGGGGCATTCAGGAGAGTGTGGCCAGCAGGGCATGGGAAGCCTTCAGCTGCAAAGGCCTTCTCCAGGCCAGCAGCTGGAGAGGACTCTTCTCCTCGTGGATCCCAGGCTGCTGCCTGCTGGCATCCCTCTGGCTTTGTCTAGGCACAAGGAAGCCAAGAGACAGAGCAGGGATGGAGGGAGGGGAGGCTGCAGCTCAGCAAAGGCCAGCAGTTCTTTTAGCCAAGTCCCTCAGCAGGAGGAAAACAGAGAGGCATCCTGGCCAGGCTGAGCACAGCTCTTCAGTCAACCCAGAACTGGCTTCCCAGGCAGAGCTGAGAGTCCCTCAGGGAAAAGCCCTGCCTGAACCTCCTGCAGGCTGCTCTGGAGGGCCACCAGTGCTGGAGGCTCTGAGGCTGCACTCTGGGGCTGCAGAGCCCTCAGGCTGTGCTCCAAGGCCAGGCCACACTCACCACAGGAGATGTCCCCGAAGCGCAGGCAAGGGACATCGAAGTGCAGAGGAGGTGCAGAGACACAGCCCCTGGGGGGACACAGCAGAGGAGGCCTTGGCTTGGCTGCAGAGCACTGCAGAGCCTGCAGCTTGCACTGCTGCTGGCAGGCTGCAAAGCTGCTCTCACAGCACAGGGGGCTGCAAGCAGCCTCTCACCTGACAGTCAGGGTCACAGGCTCAGGGCATCCTTCCACACTGAACTTGAACTCTTCTCTGAAGTGCCCCAGGACAGTGGGACAGAAGCAGATCTGAATGAGCTGGAACTCATCAGGCAAAATGAGGCCCTGGCAGGGGGAGAAGCTGAAGCAGGAGCCCAGAGCTGTGGCTGGAGGGACCAAGCTGAAGGAGGCATGGATGGCTCCTTTGTTGTGCAGGATCACCTGCAAGACATCCAATGGGAACCCCTGAGGAGCCTGCCTGCCTGCCAGGAGCCTGATTTGTGTCCTGGTCCAACACCTCTCAGCTGCAAGAGGCAGAAGATGCTGCCTGCTGCTGCTTGGCAGAAACCAAAGGCAAGTTCTGCCTGGGGGGGGTTTCATGCAAAGCAGCCAGACTTGGAGAGAATGAATCCTACAATGGCTTGGGCTGGAAGGGACCTTCAAGCTCATCCAGTCCCAACCCCCTGCCATGGGCAGGGACACCTCCCACCAGCCCAGGCTGCTCAAGGCTTCATCCAGCCTGGCCTTGAGCACCTCCAGGGAGGGGACAGCCACAGCCTCCCTGGGCAGCCTGTGCCAGTGCCTCACCACCCTCACTGCAAAGAATTTCTTATCATAGTGTCACAGTATCCTAGCATCAGTCAGGGTTGGAAGGGACCAAAAGCATCAGCCAGTGCCAACCCCCCTGCCATGGGCAGGGACACCCCACACTAGATCAGCCTGGCCAGAGCCTCAGCCAGCCTGGCCTTAAACACCTCCAGGGCTGGGGCCTCGACCACCTCCCTGGACAACCCATTGCAGGGCTTCACCACTCTCATGGGCAAGAACTTCCTCCCCACCTCCAGCCTCAATCTCCCCACCTCCAGCTTCATTCCATTCCCCCTAGTCCTAGCAGTCCCTGAGATCCTGAGCAGTCCCTCCCCAGCCTTCCTGTAGGCCCCCTGCAGATACTGGAAGGCCACAATGAGGTCACCTCAGAGCCTTCTCTTCTCCAGACTGAACAGCCCCAACTCCTTCAGTCTGTCCTCACAGCAGAGCAGCTCCAGCCCTCTGCTCCTCCTCCTGGCCCTGCTCTGGACTCCTTGCAGCACCTCCACATCCCTCCTGTAATAGGGGCTCCAGAACTGGACACAGTACTCCAGGTGGGGTCTCCCCAGAGCTGAGCAGAGGGGGAGAATCACCTCCCTTGCCCTGCTGGCCACACTTCTCCTGCTGCAGCCCAGGATCTGATTGGCTTTGTGGGCTGCAAGTGCACACTGAGAGCTCCTGCTGAGCTTCTCGTCCTCACCTCCAGGCTCAATCTGCCCTCCTCCAGCCTCACCCCATTCCCTCTCATCCTGGCACTCCCAGCCCTTGTCCAGAGTCCCTCCCCAGCTCCTGGAAGGCTGCTCTGAGCTCTCCCTGGAGCCTTCTCTTCCCCAGCCTGAACAGCCCCAACTCCCACAGCCTGTCTGCACAGTGGGACTTCCCCCCAAGCCCTGCCAGCCCCTGCTGCTCACCTCATAGGTGTTGGTGGAGCCAACCACCACCTGCCCAGCGTCCAGCTGCTCCAGGCTGAAGCAGAGCCAGGGCCCTTGGCCTTCCCCTCGGATGTGCAGAGGCAGCCTGGCCTCCCGGCCTGGGGAGAGAGTTCCATTGGATGACTCCTTGAGGGCTTGGGGTGGGAAGGGACCTTCCAAGGGCAGCCAGCCCAAGCCTCTGCACTCAGCAGAAGAGCTGCAGGCACAGCAGCTGGCTCTGAGCCCCAAGCAACCTGCCCTGAAGTGGTTCCAGCAGTGGGGCTCCTACCCCCTCCCGGGGCACTTTGGGCCAGGGTCGCAGCCCCCTCAGTGTCAAACCTTCTGGAGGGATGAGGAGCTCAGCCAAGGGGCTTGGAGGAGTCAAGGAGCAAACTTAACTGGCTCCCTAGTTAAACACCCTGGGGTTCCTCTTCCAGGCACCTTGACTCTGGGACAGTTTCCACCCTGACAGCACAGGGGAGCAGCTGCTTAGCTGCTGCTGGCCAGAGATGGTCCTTTGGAGGGCAGCCTGCACTCAGCAGGGTTCCCCAGCCAAGGGCTGGCAGTACCTGGCCAGTGGGAGGAGATCCAGGGGCTGGGAGCACTCTGGAACTCAGCTCCTACCACCTCAGGAGCCCCAGGATGCCTCCAGGCTATAAGGACTCCCCTTGGAGGGAAACAGGCTGGAGGGGCTATGGGGCTGCTGTGTTCTGTAGCTCCTTGGCCTTCACAGACTCCTCCCAGCAGGGCAAAGCCACGGCAGGAAACCTGAGCCCTTCCCTGCCTCAGGTGTTCTGGGATCAGTGGTCCAGAGGCAGTGTCCTGAGCCCTGGCCCTGGACAGCAGAGCAGCTGGGAGCCACAGGGACAGCAGGCACGGGTCCTGTTGGCCACTGAGCCTTCCTAGCAACTCGAGCAGGAGCCAGGGGGCTGGAAGGTTGCTGGGGCCTGGCCTGCAGCCTGGGGCAGAGAGCAGCAGGAAGAAGCTGTACCTGAGATGTCACAGTAGAGCCTTGCCTCATAGACTCTGGCTGCCTGGGGCCTAAAGGTCACCTGGATCTCGGCTGAGGAGTTTGGCCACACCTCTCCCTCCTGGAAGAGAGGATGGCAGCAAACCATTGATCTCCAAAGCTTGCAGCTCAGCTTTGCAGCCACAGCCCTGCAGCCTTTCTTCAGAGCACCAAGGGAGAGCGAGGAGCAAGCACCACATGTGCTGGGCTGGGGCTGGGGGAGGAGAGACAGCCAGAGGCAGAGCTCTGCAAGGGAAGCTGCTCCAGAAGGGAGGGAAGCCTGGGAAATCAGGAGCCTGAGAAGGCTGGCCAAGGCAGAAGGGGAGAGAGCCATGGAGCAGCCCACTTCTAAGGCAGTCCTAGAGCACAGTGTGGAACATCCCCAGAGCCAGGGAGGAAAGGTTTCCACTGCCAGGGCTTGAGGCCAGGCTACACTTGGTGTCCCTCCATCAGTACCTGGAGCAGCAGGACTCAGTGCTGTGGGCAGCCAGACTGCTGCCCCTCCCAAGCTGGAGAGCAGGTTCAGCTGCTTGTGGAGACACAGTGCAGCTGGCAGCAAGCAGGAGCCCTGGGACACACTCCCAAAGCAGCTCTGCCACACCACAGGATGCTGCTCACCTCCCACTCCCTCCAACATCCCTCCTGCTCTGCCACAACCTCCTGCTCCCATCCTGCTGCTGCCAGCTGCTGTGCTGGCACAGTGCAGGGCTGCTGCTGCTGCTGCTGCTGCTGCTGGCTCTCAGCCTCAGCTGGGCTGCAGGAGGAAGCAGCAGGAGCAGATGACCTCTTCCTTCCCACTCATTTCTCCTCTTTGGTAAGACAGGAGAGGTTGGCATTGCTGCAGGGTTTCCTCCCAGAGGAGAAGGGCTCTTGCCCTGCTCAGGCAGCAGCATTCTCCCCCTCAGAGCACACAAACACTGCCAGCAGGGCTCTGCTTGGGGCAAGGCTCTTGGGCTTCAGCTCCCAGAAGCAGAGCAGCAAACTGCTCTCTGCACCCAGGTGCCCCACAGCTCCCAAAGGCCCTTGCAAGCTGCCAGCCTTGGGCCCAAGCTCAGAGGTGAGACTGGCAGGGAGACTCAGAGCCGCTGGCAGCCCAGGTTCCATGAGGGGATTGCTACTGCCACGACTCAGCTGAGCTTTGCCTCCTCTCCTTCCCTTCTTCAGGTGGGTTGGGAGCCGGCAGTGCTCTAGGAGCCTCCGGGAAGCCCCAGAGCCCACACGGAGGGGATGGCCTTGCAGCTGAGCCTGCAGAGCCCTCTGAAGGCTGGCAGCACACCGAGGCAGTGCCCTTCTTTTGCTCAGCTGCCAGCAGGCTCTCGCTGCCTGCCAGAGCCCTGCAGCTCCCCAAGGCTTGGGCAGCGAGCCCTGCCGGCTGCACTCCCTCTGCGGGAGCTGGGGGCAGGCTCTGCCAAGGCACCTCCCCAAGGAGGAGGAAGGAGGGCTCTCAGCTGCGGCTCACCAGCGGCTCGATGCTGAAGATCCCCGAGCGCAGCAGGGACTCTCCTTGCTCCGTCGCCTTCTGCCGCTCGAAGAGGCGGGCGAGCCGGGAGCGGCGTCCTTGGGGCGCAGGCTGCTTCCTGGGCTCCTTGGGGGGACGCGGCTGGAACTGCCCCTGCAGCCTGCAGCCCAGAGACAAAGCCCAGCAGGCAAGGGCGTCAGCAGCAGCCCTGCAGAGGCTCTGGCAGAAGCCCTCGGGGAGGAAGAGCAGCGGCACAGCAAGGGGCTGCCCCCGAGCCCCCGGCTGCCAGCCCCAGCCCACCAGCCCTGCCTCTTCCCTGGCCACTTGCATCCCTGCTTGCAAGCTCGAAAGAGCTCTGGGAAAGGCAGCAGCCCCCCGGGAGCCTTCCTGCCTCCAGGCCACTGCCACAGCTGATGGAGGCTCCAGCCACAGCCTCAGGTGGCCCTGCAGTTCCTCCCCCAAACACCATCCTCAGCTGGAGTGTGGATGCAGCTGGGAAGGGAAGTGCTGAGCTCCAGTAGCCCAAAGCCCAGGGATCCAGGCCTTGGTGCTGTGGGGGCTTTCCTGGCCTCAACCACTGCAAAGCACCCAGAGCCCTGGAGGCCACACTCCAGTGGCACCCTTGGAGAGGGATCTGCCTGCAGTGCAGCTTTCCAACCCACCTCTGCTGCTGCTCCTCCTCCTCCTCACTAGCAGCAGCCTTCCACTGGAAGTGAGCTCTCACACTGCTGCTGTTGTGGATGAGCAGGGTGCTGCGGCTGCTCAGCGACAGGTAGGTCTTCTCCATGCTCAAGGAGCTCCTGTCCAGCCTGATGTTCACTTCCACAGCCGTGCCACTGAGGCTGGTGTGAATATCTTCCCCTGGAAGAGCCAAGGGGAGGCTCTGCTCATCTCCCTTGTCAGCTAGAGCAGCATTTGGATCCTTCCTACAAGCTCCAGCCAGCTGCAGTGCTCGCTGCGGGGCTGCAGCACCACAGCAGCACCCAGAGAGCACAGCAGGCTGCCCAGGAGCCAAGGGCAGCCAGAGGCACAAAGCAAAGCTCTGCTGCAGGCAGAGACAACACAGCCCCAGGGCACCTGGGAGCAAGGCTCTGCTTCAGCATCAGCTCTGCTGAGCCAAGGCTGTGGGCAGCATTTGGAGGTCACACCTTGGCTCCCCGCTTACTCCTCAAGGGGTTGCTGAGGCTGACACTTCTCCTGGGGCCTGCTCTTGGCTTCTCCTGCCCCAGAAGGAGTTTGACTCTCTCCAAGGAGGCAGTGAGCACTTCCTGCCCAAGCCCAAGAGCCTTTTAGTCCTGAAGCTGTGACTTGTAGGATGGAGATGGGAGAGTAAAAGGCTCTGAGGCAAGGCAAGGGAGAAGCGGAGCACAGGACAGAGGAGTGCCAGAGGCCCTGGGCAGCACAGCCTCTAACAGAGCCCTGCCCTCCTCCTGTCACCCCTCAGGCCCAGCACTGGCTGGGGAGCCAAGCTCAGGCTGTGCAGTGGGCAGCCAGGGCCACAGAGTGCAGGCAGGCAGTGCCCAGCACTGACCTGAGTCACAGTGCAGGGTCAGGGCCCCGCGGTGCTCCCCGGTGCGCAGCGGCAGGAACTCCACAGCCACCTGCACGGCGTCCCCGGCCCCCAGAGCTCCCACACAGGGCTCAGCAGAGAATGGGCTGCAAGAGAGAGACACAGCAGGGCTGCTGCAGAGATCTGAGCCCCACGGGATCAGAAAGAGAGCTCCTGGCTCAGTGCTGAGGAGATTCAGCCCTCAGCAGGTGCCAGAGTAGAGAAGGAGAGCAGGTGCCCCAGAGCCTGCATCCAGCTCCCTGCAGTGAGGCTGCAGAGCCCAGCTGCTGGCAATGCCACCAGAGCAGGGCTGCTGGAGAGCACAGGGCTGGAAGAGCTGCTGGCACTCAGAGCTTCCCCCTGGCTTCCTGCCAGCCAGAAACCTGGCCTGGAGAGCTGCAAATGGCAAGGCAACTCCTGGCCCAGGAGATGCCAGCCTAGAAAGCAGCCAGGGACAGGCAAAGCCTGGCCTGAAGAGCAGAGCAGGATGCTGAGCTCCTCACCTCTGAGTGCTGAGGCTGTAGTGAGCCTCCCGCTGGCCCAGGTTGCGCAGCAGCAGAGTCCTCTGGGTGCTGTACTTGACTGGGCAGACAGAGAAGTTCAGCTGCTGGGGGAAGTCCAGCACAGCCTGGGCACCTACAGCTCGGATGGGCACAGTGAACTCCTCCCTCTGGGTGACACAGAGCAGCTGGTGGTAGTAGTCCTGCGGGGAAAGGAAGAGCCTCAGCAGGCTGCAGGCAGTGCCGGCCCCGGGGCAGAAGGGAAGCTGCTGGGCTCTGCCTCGCTGCCAGCTGCAGGCAGAGATGCAGCAGCCCCTGGGCCCCTGGGCACCCTTCTCTCCTCCAGCACAAGTGGCACAGGGCTGGGAAGGTGCAGAGCTGAGCCAAGCCCTCTGCCCCACCTGCTCTCTCAGCAGCCAGCAGCAGCAGAGCAGATTCTCTGAGACTTGGCTGCTGAGGCAGCACAACCAAGTGACTCCAGCTCAGGGGTGCCAGCCCCCCAGAGCCACTGCAGCCTGGGAGAGGCAGCACTGGGAGCCCAGCTGTGCCACGCTGCCAGCTGCAGTCCCAGCAATGCAGGCAGCTGCTGGCAGCTTGGCAGGGGATGCTCAGGCACATTTCCCAAAGGCCTCTGCCACATCCCCAGCAGCAGTGGCTCTTGGGGGAGGTGCTGCAACTGGACACAGTCCTGGCCTGAGTGTATGTCAGGGGAGTGCAGGCTCCCTGTGTGCTGCCCACCCCTGCCCACAGCATGACAGGGACAGGGCTGGGGCACACCCTGGCTGCTGGGCTCCTGACTACAAGAATGACATTGAGGGGCCAGAGGACCAGAGCAAGACCATGCAGCTGGAGAAGGGTCTGGAGAGCAGCTCTGCTGAGGAGTGCCTGAAGGAAGTGGCTTTAAGTCAGCCTGGACTGAAGGAGGCTGGGGGGAGACCTTCTGGCTCTTGACAAGTCACTGAAAGGAGGTTGGAGCCAGGTGGGGCTTGGTCTCTCCTCCCAAGGAACAAGAGAAAGGACAAGAGGAAACAGCCTGGAGTTGCTCCCACGGAGGTTTAGGTTGGACCTGAGGAACATCAAGGCCTGGCCCAGGCTGCCCAGGCCCAGCAGTGCCTGGAGGGCTTTCAAAGCTGTGGAGATGTGGTGCTGAGGCATGAGGCTCAGTGGTGACCTGGCAGTGCTGGATTAACAGCTGCCTTGGGAGAGCAGCATCTCCAGCATGGCAAAGGCTTTCTCCCAGTCTGAGAGCCAGTGCAAGCCTCCTGGAAGCAGGACAGCTCCTCAAAGGCCAGCCCAGCTGCCCTGCTCTGCAGCCAGCCCTGCAGCTGCCCCTTCCACTGAAGGCAGCAACCCCTTGAGAGCTGCAGCCTCACCTTGTGCTCCTCGGGGGTGAAAAGGATGCGGAAAGTAGAGGCCATGCCAGGTGCTACCTTCTGGCTCACCCCCTTGGGGCTAACCACCCTGAAGTAAGGAGAGGTCTCCATGATGACCTTCACCTGCTGAGGAACCTGCAGGGAAGACACAAGTGGGACTTTGCCACCTGTGGCATGGTGAGAAGAAAGCTGGCCATGGCCAGCTGCATCCTTCCTTCCCAAAGCACTGCCAGCTCTGCAGGGACATGCACAGAGGACAAGGGGGGAGTCAAGGTCCTGCTGCCTGGGCAAAGGAGCTCTAGGATAGACAGGCTGCAGGCCAAAGCCCTGCTGGGAAGGAGAGCCACAGGAAAGGAGAAACTGAGGCCCATTCTAATGAGGAAAGGGGAGACAGCAGCACAGTGTCTGGGGTCAGTGTGGAGCACACCAGTGTCCCAGGGGCCTCTTGCCAACACTCCCAAGCTGGGCAGCAGAGCAGGAGTGGCTCTGTTCTCCCCAGCAGTAACTGAGAGGGCCCACACTTTGCAGCCTTCCTTGCCAAAGGGCCTTCTCTTTCCAGCCACAGCCCTGGCAAAGCCTCTTCTCTCAGGACACACTTGGCCTGCTCTTGCTCTTCCCCCACAGCTTTTGTTCTCCCTTTGTTTCCCCCAAGAGGCAGGTGTGGGGAGGAGCTCCTTCCCCTGCTCTCATGCAGGCTGCTTCTGCCTTCCCAGCTGCTCTCCTCTCCCCTTCACATCTTGCTCTCCATTGCAGAGCAGCAGCTTTCAGGACACTTTGCTGTTGCTGAGCCCTCTCTGCCTCCAGCACCCTGCCTGCTGCCTGGCAAGAGAAACCCCCTGTGTGCACAGGGTTCTCTCCTGGAGCCCTTTGGCACCCAACTCCTCTGCTCCCTCCTGCCTCTTCCCACCAGCTTGCTCTGGGCACCTGCCCCACTCCAGCAAATGTTTCCCCAGCTGAAATTCAAAGAGTCTCAAACTTTCCTCTTCCCACAGGAACAAAACTGCTGACATTTGGCAGCCTTTCCCTGCTCCACTTCTCTGGGGACTCTCATCATCACCACCCATTCTTTCCAAGCACAGGGGGAGACCTTCAGGAGGAGATGGCTCTGGATGTGCTGTGGTGTTCCAAAGGGAAAGCAGAGCTGCAGAAAAGCCCCAGCAGGGCTGAATGAAGCTTAGCAGGGCCCCCAGGCGGCACCTCAAGGCCTCCCCTTGCTGCTGCTCCATCAGTCTGTTCCACTGCTCTTTCAATTCACCTCTCCTGGAGCTTCAGTGCCACTCCCTGGGACTTAGCCCAGCAGCAAGGGGAGAAGACAGCCCCTGAGCTTTGTCAGTGAATTGCAGGAGCAGCTAAGCAGGCTGTGAGAGGCAGAGAGGCCCTCCCAAAAGCCAGGACTAGCCAAGGAGCCATCAGGATGCGGTGCACACCTGAGGCAGAGCGTGAGGCCAAAGGACAACTGGAGAGCCCTCCTGGGAGAGACTAAAAGCTTGTCTCTCTTGGTGTGACTCAGCAAAGAGAAAATCACTTGCTGCTTGCCCAGACAGCAGCTGATGTGTGTTGGGCAGAGCCACTGGGAGGACTCTGGGAAGGTGCAAAGATAACCTGGCTGACTGGGCCACAGCTGGCCTGACAACAATGGAGCCAGGCCACCTTCGGGGATATGCAGAGGACAAGATCATTTCCAGCCATCAAGTACCCTGGGAAGGGAGGATGGGGAGCCAATGGAATGAGTGTGTGGGCAGGTAGATGGAGAAGGAGGAGGTGGAGGCCTCCCCCCTCCATCCAGCCCCCTGGCCAAACACACAGGAATGCACAGAGAGATGTCCTGGGGAACGAGACCTGGATACTGAGCTGGGGATGATTGCCTGGCCCCTGAATTCCTGAGGGACAATACTTGGACACAGAGCTAAGGACTGAAACCTGTATAAAAGACTTGAGCCACTGCTGGCTTGGCAGAGGGAAAAGGGAGAACCAAAAACAGATGAAGGAAAACACAGGACAGTGCCACTGAGGAAGAGAGCAGGAGAGAAGGAAAAGCCCAGGACAAAGCTGCTCCGGAGAAAAGAGGCCCTGGAGCCTGGAAGGAGCAGCCTGAACCTTCTCTCCATGTCCTAAGATCCCCCTGCTGCAGCTCATGGAGCTGAAGAGGCTGCCCAGAGGAGCACCTCTCTTCTGCAGCCAAAGCCTCAGCACCTTTCCTCTACAGCCCCAACCTCTCCTGCAGCACCTTTCCTCCACAGACTCAAACTGTCTTGGGGGGGTGAGGGCTGTGGGAATAGAATTCCTTTCCTCTTCTCCCTCTCTTCTCTCTCTCCCTCTCCATTTCCTCCCTCTCCCCTTCTTATTTCCACTTTATTTGTGTAACAGACAGTCTAGCTGTTGATATTTTGGCCTGCTTTGTGCCTCTCCTTTCACAACAGGGGAGCAGTCAAGAGAACTTGAGGCTCTTTCCCTCTCTGGACCCAGACACCTCCACATCCTCAGCAAGCCAGGGCTTCCAGTGGCAAGGATGCTCTCTGGAAAAGCTCCTCTGGGTTAGATGCCACCAACACATGGCAGTGTCAGAGACACCATGCCCAGAGTGGGCAGGTTCCTCCCACCCCCCAGCACTTACCCTGCCCCTGTTCCACACAACCAGTGTCTCTTCATAGACCTTGTGGGGGAGGCAGTTCTGGAAGAGCACCTCGGAAGGGACAGGCTCAAAGCAGCTCTGCTGCAGGGCAGCTGGCAGCTGGAGGTGCACAGAGAGCAGGCAGAGGTTCAGCTGCTGGCAGCAGGACTCAGGAGCAAGAAGCCTACCCTGCTCTCCACTCAAGCCCAGGCTCCTGGTGAGTCCTTCTGCCCTGCTCAGCCTGGGCAAGCAGAAGCTCTCCCACCTGGCTCCTGGGGGGCTCAAGAGGGTCTGGGCTGTGCTGAGCAGGCTCAGGCTAAGCAGCTCTTGGGGTGTTTCTCCAGGTTCCCTCTCCAAAAGGCAAGGCAAAGCCCTGAGCTGTCCCTGACAGTGCTGGCAGCACTCCTGGAGCAGCTGAAAGCCAGTAATGGACAGGAGGCTCCAGGGGAAACACTCTGGGGATGATCTCTGCTCTGAGGCAGAGAGGCTGAGGCCCACGCAGCCCCAAAGAGCTTTTCCAGTCTCAAGCCTGGAAGCTGCTAAGGGCTGAGGCCCCTCTGCAGCTGGCAGGAGCCTGCAGCCTGCAAAGCCAGCGCCCTGTGAGGGCCCCAAGCTGCTGCTCCACCCCAAAGCACCACTGCAGCTGAGTGTGCTCAGTCCTGAGCAACTCCTGCAGGCCTTCAGTGCTCCAAGGCCAAGGCTGCCACCAGGGAAGGAGTCCCAGCCCCTGGCACCTGGCAGTGATGACAGCGAGCAGCAGCTGCCTGTGGCAGCAGGAGGATGGCCAATGGCAAGCTCCTGCCCTTGTGTCCTGCCCCAGCCTGCCCCAGCATGGGGCTTGAGTGCCAGGGGCCCAGCTCCAGGAACCCCCCCAGCTGCAGCAGAGCTTCTGCAGCACAGCTCAGGACTTGAACAGCTCAGCAGGGAGCAATGGCTGAGCTTTCTCCTGGCAGGAGGAGCTCAGCACTGCCAGCAGCTGCAGAGCACAACAGGAGCTGGCCAGCCAGCTCTAGAGCTAAGCTGGAGGCAGGCCTGTCACGGGCAGGCCCCTCTCCAAATGCCTCAGCCAACAGCAAGGAAGAGGGCAGGAAAAGTTTACCTTTGGAGAGGAGGAGTCACTGGAGCTTGCAAGCTGGGGAATCGGGGGCAGGGTCTTCGGCCCAGGATCGCCCCTCCTGGTAACAGGGGGCAGCCTGATCTCCTGGGTGCTGCCCCTCCTGGTGCCAACTGGGGGCAGCCTCATGACATCCTGGGTGCTGCCCCTCCTGGTGCCAACTGGGGGCAGCCTCATCTCCTCCTCGCTCCTGTCCCTCCTGGTGCCAACTGGGGGCAGCTTCATTGCCTCCTGGCTGCTGTCCTTCCTGGTGCCAACTGGGGGCAGCCTCATCTCCTCCTGAGTGCTGCCCCTCCTGGTGCCAACTGGGGGCAGCCTCATGACATCCTGGAGCATGGCCCTCCTGTTGGAAACTGAGGGCAGAACGTTGCCCAGCCTCTGCTGGCGCTGGAGCAGCCTCCTCTCCTCAGCCTTGCCACCCCTCTGCATGGTCCAGGGCAGGCTCCCCTCCTGAGTGCCACCCAGGCACTCCATGACCTCAGGCATCTCCTGCAGGAGGGGGGAGGGAGTCAGCTGAAACACACAGCACCAGCACAAGCCACAGACACACCTCTGCTCCTCTTGTCCAAGTGCCATGGGGAAGAATCTGTGGTCACAGCTACCAGGCCAGCCCTGGAAGCCTCCTGAGTGAGCTGCTGCAGTGTTTCACAGCAGAGCATTCCTGAGCCAGAGCAGAAGGGACAAGCTCCAAGCAAGGGGCTCTGTCCCATGAGCTGCTGCCTGCTTTGCTGGGGCACTCCTGGGGATTGCTGCTCTCTGGGCATTTGTTCCCTCTGTAGTGCTGCTGGATAGAGGCAGGGAGCTCTGAAGAGAGCAGGGCAGAAATCCCCCAGCTCCAGCCTTGCCCCAGGCTCCCCAGCCTGCCCTGTGGAGATGGCACTGCTGGGGGAGGCAGAGGAGGGCAGAAGAGCAGCCTTGGGCCAGGAGTGAGGTGCAGAGGAAGGCCTCCAAGGCTGAGTTCTCCTTCACTAGCACTTCCCTCTCTGTCCTGGCCTCACAGAGCCCTCCACAGAAGCCTTCAGAGAGATCTCCTTGAGAGACCATCAGCACCAGGGCATCCCCAGCCAGCTGAGCTCCAGTCAGCAAAGGGGACATTGGTGGCTAGGAGGAATTGCCCTGGCTCCACTCTTTGCAGGGCTGGATCTGTGCTCCATGGAGGCTACCCCAGCAGGGTGGGGGTTGGAAGGGACCTCTGGGGATCAGCCAGTCCAAGCCTCTTGCAAACACAGGGTCACCCAGAGCAGCTTGCCCAGGATCCCCGTGTCTAGGTGGGTTTGGAATGTCTGCAGAGAAGGAGACTCCACAAGCTCTCTGGGCAGCCTGCTCCAGGGCTCCTTCTTGACCACAGCAGCTACTTACAGTTCCAGGCTGCTCTGCCTGGCTGGCTGGCTTCAGGTGACCAGCTGCTCCCACTGTGCCCTGGAGCCCCCCAGGTGTTTTGGAGGGCCTCCTGGAGCGCTGGTTCTGCTCAGTGGCCATGGCTCAGCTCACCTGCAAGGAGCAGCAACAGACCTTTGAAAAGCCAGAACCCCACTCCCAGCCAAGCCAAAGGCTCCCCAGTGCCTCCAGGCTGGGGCATCCTTCCCCAGGGGAGAGCACCTGGGCTGCCCTGCTGCTCCTTCTGACTCGGGGAGCACAGAGCTCCATACCCTGGGGAAGAGCCACAGCCTCTCCCCACAGCCTCTCCCCACAGCCTCTCCCCACAGCTTCTCCCCACAGCCTCTCCCCACAGCCTCTCGCCACAGCCTCTCCCCACAGCCTCTCCCCACAGCTTCTCCCCACAGCCTCTCACCACAGCCTCTCCCCACAGCTTCTCCCCACAGCCTCTCCCCACAGCTTCTCCCCACAGCCTCTCCCCACAGCCTCTCCCCACAGCCTCTCCCCACAGCTTCTCCCCACAGCCTCTCCCCACAGCCTCTCCCCACAGCTTCTCACCACAGCTTCTCCCCACAGCTTCTCACCACAGCCTCTCCCCACAGCCTCTCCCCACAGCTTCTCCCCACAGCTTCTCCCCACAGCCTCTCCCCACAGCTTCTCCCCACAGCCTCTCCCCACAGCCTCTCCCCACAGCTTCTCCCCACAGCCTCTCCCCACAGCCTCTCCCCACAGCTTCTCCCCACAGCCTCTCCCCACAGCTTCTCCCCACAGCCTCTCCCCACAGCCTCTCCCCACAGCTTCTCCCCACAGCCTCTCCCCACAGCTTCTCCCCACAGCCTCTCCCCACAGCCTCTCCCCACAGCTTCTCCCCACAGATCCTCACCACAGCCTCTCCCCACAGCCTCTCCCCACAGCCTCTCCCCACAGCCTCTCCCCACAGCCTCTCCCCACAGCCTCTCAGGGCTGCTCTGTTTGCCTTCAGTTACAGGAACCACCCAGCAAAGCTGACTCCTTCCAGACACCAAATCACCCCAGTGCCCAGAAGCATTTCTCCCTGGAGAATGAGGGCCCTGCTCTTCACTCACTGGCACCCAAACTCAAGGCTCCCTACAGGCATTACAGAGGCTGCCACAGCAGAAACAAAAGCAGGAAAGCACTCGAGGAGGAAGCTCAGCAAGAAATGCTGCAGGGGTGGAAGCAGGGCCACTGAAGGCTTCATCCTAACAGCAGAGGAGCTCCAGCCTCCTGACAGGATCACAGTGGCACTGAGGTTGGAAGAGACCTCAAAGATCATCGAGTCCAAGCTGTCCCCACAGACCTCCTGACTAAACCCTGGCTCCAAGTGCCACATCCAATCCCCTCCTGAACACCTCCAGGGCTGGGGACTCCACCACCTCCCTGGGCAGCACATCCCAGTGGCCAATGACTCTCTCAGTGCAGGGACAGCTGGATCTGTTGTTAACAAAACCAAGGAAGTTCCTTCCCAGGGGGAAATTAGTGACTCTCCTGTCCAGGTTTTAATTAACACTTTACCCCCAGCTTTAATTTTATGTCTCTGGAATCCCAAAGGTGGGATCTGAGACAAGAACAAGAGAAAAAGTTGCTTTCTGGCTCTCCTCTACTAATAAGGCTGCTGCTACTAAAGCTGATCAGCAAGTTGGTCATCCCCTAGGTGCAGGATCTGAGGACTTGGAACAATGCCCTACAGGATTTTTACTCCTAGTCCAGTCCTGGGTGAACTCCCAATAGGCTGTTTGGTTAGATGTGCTGAGACAAAGATGGAATGGACTGGACTGGACTGGACTGGACTGGACTGGAATGGAATGGAATGGAATGGAATGGAATGGAATGGAATGGAATGGAATAGAAATAGACCAGACCAGGTTGGAAGAGACCTTCAAGATCATCAAGTCCAACCCATCAACCAATCCAACACCACCTAATCAACTAACCCATGGCACCAAGCACCCTATCAAGTCTCCTCCTGAACACCTCCAGGGATGGGGACTCCACCACCTCCCTGGGCAGCACATCCCAATGTGCAATCTGTCTCTCTGGGTAGAACTTCTTCCTCACCTCCAGCCTCAACCTCCCCTGGCACAGCCTGAGACTGTGTCCTCTTGTTCTGGGGCTGCTTGCCTGGCAGAAGAGACCAACCCCCACCTGGCTCCAACCTCCCTGCAGGGAGTTGCAGAGAGCAAGAAGGTCTCCCCTGAGCCTCCTCTTCCCCAGGCTAAGCAACCCCAGCTCCCTCAGCCTCTCCTCCCAGGGCTTGTGTTCCAAACCCTTTCTGACCCCTCTCCAGATTCTGCAGCAGCACTTCCCAGTGTCCAGCACAGGCTGTGGATGCTCACATCCTGACCAGCTGCCTTCCTGGATCCTCCCTGAGAGATCTGAAACGCTCAGGAAACCTCAGTCTCCACCAAGCTGCTTCAGTCTCAATCCTCCAAACCTTCTTGGGCAAACATCTGTGTGGGTGCCTGCCCCTCTCTCCCACTGGGGCCCAGTCTCTGGGAGAACAGAAGCACTCAGCTCAGAGACATCCAGCTGCAGAAGGGCAAGTGACCAACAGCAGGAGCAGGAATGCAGCCTCCAGCCTGAGCTCAGCCAGCTGCAGCCTCATGCCCGGCTCTCCAGCACACACACACACTGCTGGCTGCCAGGAGAGAGAACATTCCACAGCTCCTGCATTGCTGCTGCACTGCTGCAGCACTGGCTGGGCCCCCCTGCTGCTGCTGAGGAAGCACTGGTTGTTCCCCACCCCTCAGTGCAGAGGCAACGTTGGACAAGCTGTCCTGAGTTACCTGCAGCCTCCTGAAGCAGTCCAGCCTCTGGATTTCCCTCAGGTACTTGCTGGAACTGTTGCCTCTCAGGAAATCCCCTGGGGCTTTAAAGTGCAAGGAAAGGAGAGTTGGGCTGGGGGAGCTTTGCAGCCTCTGCTACCCAGGCATCTGCTGCACTCTCCATCCTCAGCCTGCACAGCCTTTGCTAGGCAGGGGAGAAATGCTCTGCTCCCTCCTTTGCAGATGGGGCAGCACAGGCCAAGGCCTCCCAGAGCCCAGGGCTGAGAGGAGGAGGAGGAGGAGCAGGCTGGCAGCAGGGAGGCAGGCAGCCTCTGTCCCCTCCAGGCTTCACCCCAGCCTGGATGCAGACACAGCAGCATCCCATGGCAACGAGGAAGCCCCAGAGGGAGTTTGTGTTTCAGGGAGCAAAGTTTGCTGCCGGTCCAGCTGTGGGGGCAGGGAGAAGAGAAGGGGCCCCAGCCCCCGGGGGTCCCTGCCATGGGAAGTGCTGCAGCTCCAGGGAGCTCTCCCCCAGCACAAGAGCCTCCGCTTGGCTCCAGGGGCAACCTCCTTCCTCCCATCCTGCCCCAAACAGCAGCTCGGTGCCGGCAATGTCCTCAGCACTGCTGTGTGGGACAGCGGCGCTCAGGCTTCCACCCTCCCTGCCCGGCCCTGCTCCCAGCCCTGCTCCCCGCCCTGCTCCCAGCCCTGCTCCCAGCCCTGTTCCCAGCTCTGCTCCCAGCCCTGTTCCCAGCCCTGTTCCCAGCTCTGTTCCCAGCCCTGCTCCCAGCCCTGCTCCCAGCCCTGTTCCCAGCTCTGCTCCCAGCTCTGTTCCCAGCCCTGCTCCCAGCCCTGTTCCCAGCCCTGTTCCCAGCCCTGTTCCCAGCCCTGCTCCCAGCTCTGCTCCCAGCCCTGCTCCGAGGCCTGCTCCCAGTCCTGCTCCCAGCCCTGCTCCCAGCTCTGCTCCCAGCTCTGCTCCCAGCTCTGCTCCCAGCCTTGCTCCCAGCCCTGCTCCCAGCCCTGTTCCCAGCCCTGTTCCCAGCCCTGCTCCCAGCCCTGTTCCCAGCCCTGCTCCCAGCCCTGCTCCCAGCTCTGCTCCCAGCCCCGTTCCCAGCCCTGCTCCCAGCCCTGCTCCCAGCTCTGCTCCCAGCCCTGTTCCCAGCCCTGCTCCCAGCCGTGTTCCCAGCCCTGCTCCCAGCCCTGCTCCCAGCTCTGCTCCCAGCCCTGTTCCCAGCCCTGCTCCCAGCCCTGCTCCCAGCTCTGCTCCCAGCCCTGCTCCGAGTCCTGTTCCCAGCCCTGCTCCCAGCCCTGCTCCCAGCCCTGCTCCCAGCCCTTCTCCCAGCCCTGCTCCCAGCCCTGCTCCCAGCCCTGCTCCCAGCCCTTCTCCCAGCCCTGCTCCCAGTCCTGCTCCCAGCCCTGCTCCCAGCCCTTCTCCCAGCCCTGCTCCCAGCCCTTCTCCCAGCCCTGCTCCCAGCCCTGCTCCCAGCCCTTCTCCCAGCCCTGCTCCCAGCCCTGCTCCCAGCCCTGCTCCCAGCCCTTCTCCCAGCCATGCTCCCAGCCCTGCTCCCAGCCCTGTTCCCAGCCCTGCTCCCAGTCCTGCTTCCAGCCCTGCTCCCAGCCCTGTTCCCAGCCCTGTTTCCAGCCCTGCTCCCAGTCCTGCTCCCAGCCCTTCTCCCAGCCCTGCTCCCAGCCCTGCTCCCAGCCCTGCTCCCAGCCCTGCTCCCAGCCATGCTCCCAGCCCTGCTCCCAGCCCTGCTCCCAGCCCTGCTCCCAGCCCTTCTCCCAGCCATGCTCCCAGCCCTGCTCCCAGCCCTGCTCCCAGCCCTGTTCCCAGCCCTGCTCCCAGTCCTGCTCCCAGCCCTGCTCCCAGCCCTGCTCCCAGCCCTGTTCCCAGCCCTGCTCCCAGCCCTTCTCCTAGCCCTTTTCCCAGCCCTGCTCCCAGCCCTGCTCCCAGCTCTGCTCCCAGCCCTGCTCCCAGCCCTGCTCCCAGCCCTGCTCCCAGCTCTGCTCCCATCTCTGTTCCCAGCCCTGCTCCCAGCTCTGCTCCCAGCCCTGCTCCCAGCCTTGCTCCCAGCCCTGCTCCCAGCTCTGCTCCCAGCCCTGCTCCCAGCCCTGCTCCCAGCCCTGCTCCCAGCTCTGCTCCCATCTCTGTTCCCAGCCCTGCTCCCAGCTCTGTTCCCATCCCTGCTCCCAGCCTTGCTCCCAGCCCTGCTCCCAGCCCTGCTCCCAGCCCTGCTCCCAGCCCTGCTCCCAGCCCTCCCTCCTGAGGCACCCAAAGCCCCCCCGGGGGTTTGGCTGGGGAGGGGACACAGCCATCGTCACCTCGGCCCGGGACCGGCCCCAGTGTCCAAGGGGCTGCACCAATTCGCCCTACGAACCACCACTGCCAGCAGTATGGCCAAGCACCACCCGCAGCCACCCGCAGCCAGCCGCTCTCCCACTCCCTCGCTCGGCTGTGCCTGGTTGCCACAGCAACAGAGCCTGAGGCCACCCAGCGGCCCCCTGGCAACCGCGGCACAAAGAGAGGAGTGCCCAGCGCTGGGACCAGACGGCAGCCAGCGGGCACAGGGCTGCCCAGAGCCCACAGGGGAGCTGCCTGGCGAGCCCTGCTCCAGCTCCCCCAGGGCAGGCCCAGAAAGCCTCTCGGGCCCCAGGGCTGCCAAGCTGCTCCTGCGGGGAGCCCCCACACAGCTCCTGCTGCCCCAGGAGACACAAACCGGCTGCCTGCCCCTCCGGCCAGGCTGCCTTGCAGGAGCCCAGGCTGCCACTGGCCTCCTGTGCTGCAAGTGCCCCTTGCTGCCTCCCCTCCACTTTCTCACCCACCGGCACCCCGAGGCTGCTCCCAGCTTTCCCAGGGAGGCTGTGGATGCCTCTTCCCTGGGGGTGTCCAAGGCCAGGTCGCATGAGGCCTCCAGCAGCTGAGGCTACTTGAGAGCTGCCCCTGCCCAGGCTGGCAAGGTTCATCTCTGAGGCCCCTTCCAACCTCAGCCATTCTGGGATGGTAAAACACAACTCACCCCACAAAGCAGTCTTGGTTTATCAATCACCTCAGACAGGGAAGAGCAAGGGGCATGGAAACTTGCAAGCTGCATGCCCCACAGTGACTCCAAGAGCCCCTGCTCAGGCAACATTGCCCCTGGCAGCTAAAGATCACTTTTGTTTCATCAGAAACCTGACTCTCTGAAACTCATCCAAGTAACTACAGACCCTGCAGGTCCTCCACACTCCCGGGGGGGGTCAGGGGCGCTGAGAGATGTCTGTGTGCCTGTTGGCCCCACACTCCCTGGCTGTCCAGGAGCTGCATGATGGGCTGCAGGGCATTGTCAGCAGCCTGTGCAACACTGCTGCAGGTGCTGGCAGGGACACTGCCAGTGCCCTTCACCTGGCCCAGGATGTCTCCCATCTGCTTCAGCACTCCTCAAGGCGTGGCTGGAAACTGGGGACCACACTGCTCAGTCAGCTCAGCATCTCCCACAGCCATGCCCAGGACCTGCTTGGCCAAGCAGAGCCCCCAGCCAGGCCACAGCTGCACTTCCTTGACCCCCAAACCCACCTCCTCTCAGCCAGGGGTACCTGCTGGCAAAGATTTGGCTCAGCTCATCCAGGACATGGTTGAGTTTCACCTGCAGCTCCTGGAGGCTATCTCTGGCTTCTGGGTCCAGCTGGAGGAGGGACAGATTGGAGAAGCCATCAGGGTCCCTGGTCCAGCCCTGGGGGACTTTCTGCATGCCCAATGCGTCCCTGGGCAGGGTGAAGCCCGTCCATCCTCTGACATGGGGGAAGAGCAAGGGCCTGTAGGGGTGGGATAGCCTGGTCCCATACAGGGGTGAGGAACCAGGGTCTGCAGCCAGTGCTGTGGAGCCAGGGAAGGGACTTCCTCTGGGAAGAGGACACTGATCCAGCTCCTCCACATGGCTCCCTCCTGGACACCTAATACACCCCTCCTTCCCACCCATGGCTTCAAACATCTTCTTGAGCTGGACAGGGAGCTGCTGGGTGTTGTTCAGGATGCAGGGCTGAGGGCAAAGGACGGAAAGTGGAGTCAGCACCACCAAAAGCAGCAGGAACAGCTCTCTGCTGCCCCAGCTCCCTCCCACCCTGTCCTCCCGGAGTGTGGCTGCAGCCCTTGCCAGTGAAGGCTGAGGTAAGGGAGTCACTGCGAAGCTCAGCCTTCCCCCATGTCACTTGTCACCAGCTCACCTGTTTCCTTTCTGAGTGATCAGAGTGGATGAGCTGGGCACCAGGGCAACTTCCACTCAGTCCTGAAAAGCTCCTTTGGAAAAGCTGAGTCCTGCCCAGAGAGCAAAGCCCAGGGCTTCGCTGCCCTCGCTGACATCCACGCTGAAAGAGACCATTCCACTGCAGCAGCACAGTGCCACCAGGCCATCGAGGAGTGAGGGCTGCTGTGCCAGGCCTTCTGCCAGCTTGTCCTGCAGGATGGAAATAGGGAGTGCTGTGGGAAAGCCCAGAGGTGCCTGCTGTCTGAAGTCAGAGAGGCACAAGTGCAGCGTGGCAGCAGGGCATTGAAACTGTCCCTAGGGAAATCACACAGCACTTAGACACTGCCCTGTCCCTCTCCAGCAGGAAGGTGTCCTTTGCCCCCTGGCCACACACCTGCAGCCTCTGGGAGAGGATGGCCAGCAGCAGCTCCTCGGGCAGCACACAGCTCCCCAGGCCCAGCTCTGCCAGCGTGCTGCCCCTGGGGCTCAGCCGGAGCTGTGCAGGAGGGGCAGAGACGAGAGGAGAGCCAGGGGAGCCCTGCAGCCTTGAACAGCAGCACACTGAACCTCAGCAGAACATAAAGCCCCTTGGAAGCCCCTGAGCAATCCCAGCTGCTGGCCTCGGAGCTCTCCCTAGCAAGAAACTAAGAGAAAGCTGTGGGGCAGCGGCTCCAGGGAACAGCCCTGCAGAGCACAGCCCTTGAGCAGCAGCCCCCAGCGCTGGCAGCACCCCACAGCACAGCAAGGACAAGCCCAGGCAGCATGGGGCCAGCAAGGGTCCTGCGGGGCCAGCCTGAGCTTCAGCTGCCCAGGGCAGCGCTGGTGTCCCCATCCCCGAGGGACTGAAAAGCAGAGAGCTGCGGTGCTGAGGGCCAGGCTTTAGCGGTGCCCTGGCAGCGCCTGCTCAGCAGCTAGGGCCCGGCGGCGCTGCCGGGGGTGCCGGCGGCGGGAGAGCCCCGGGAGGCGCCGGGCTCGGTGCTGCTGCCCGCCGCAGCCAGCGCGGCTGCACACACGGGGCCCAGGCTCTGGCTGCTCCTCCCGAGCCAGCAGCCTGCAGAAAGCTGCGCTGCTGCGGCCAGCTGCTGTCCCCCCCGGGCCGTGCTGGGGCCGGGGCCGGAGCGCGGAGCAGCCCTCTGCCTGGCCCGAGGCGGCTGCGGGGAGCGAGGGGCGGGGGAGGGAGTGGTGGGGCAGGGGATCGCCATCCGCTGGAGCCAGCGGCAGGGCCCGAGGAGCGAGTGATAGGACGAGAGGAAGGCACAGACCCACAGAATTGTGGCACTTGGCCTTGCCCTCTAGGCTCCCCCAGGCCAAGCAGCAGCCCAGCCCCACCATGGCCACTAAACCACAGCCCCCAGGGCCATGGCCACACATTGCTTGAACCCCTCCAGGGACAGGGACTCCAGCACCTCCCTGGGCAGCCTGTGCCAGGCCCTGACCACTCTTGCAGCCAAGACATTGTTCCTCCTCTCCAGCCTAAGCCTCCCCGGGCACAGTCCCAGGCCAGTTCCTCTCCTGTCCCCTGAGGCTAGGGAGAAGAGATCCATCCCCACCTCCCTCAGCTTTCTTTCAGGGAGCTGCAGAGGGCAATGAGGTCTCCCCTTGGCCTCCTTTTCTCCAGGCTAAGCACCCCCCAGCTCCCTAAGCTGCTCCTCCCCAGCCCTCTTCTCCAGAGCCTTCCCCAGCTTTTGTTGCCCTTCTCTGGACCTGCTCCATGAAGTAACCTCAAGATGCAGCAGGGGATGCTTAGGTTGGCTATTAGGCACAATTTCCTTACTGACAGAGTGGTCAGGCATTGGAACAGGCTGCCCAGGCAGGTGGTGAAGTCACCATCCCTGGAGGTGTTCAACACTGTCTAGACACAGCACTTCAGGACATGGTTTAGTGGCTGTGGTGGGTTTGGGTTGGCAGTTGGCCTCTTTCCAACCTTAACGATTCCACAGTGCCCCACAGACAGGATGCAAAGGAGACTTTTAATCCTCTGGCATTCAGTGAGGAGCAATAAAGGAGAAATTCAGCAGCTCTTCAGCTGCAGTCACAAGTGCAAATGGGCCCCCCCAGGGGGCATGGGCTCTCCCTGCAGCCCCCTGCCCTGCTCTGCGGAGTGGGGGACCCCCATGGCTGATCACAGCCTCCCTCCCTCCCTCCCTCCCTTCCTCCCTCCCTCCCTCCCTTCCTCCCTCCCTCCCTCCCTTCCTCCCTCCCTCCCTCCCTCCCTCCCTTCCTTCCTTCCTTCCTTCCTTCCTTCCTTCCCTTCCTTCCTTCCTTCCTTCCTTCCTTCCTTCCTTCCTTCCTTCCTTC